>NC_134846.1:12108735-12413984 GCF_965363235.1 Mytilus galloprovincialis
GTGGTATGATTGCAAATGAGACAAATCTCCACAAGAGACCAAATGACACAGAAATTAACAACTAAACTTCCCCATACGGCCTCCAACAATGAACAAATACCATACCGCACAGTCAGCTATAAAAGGCCCCGAAATGACAAATGTAAAACAATTCAAACGCGAAAACTTACGTCCTAATTTATGTAAAGAAATGAACGAAAAAAAAACAATATGCAACACATCAACAAACGACAACCACTGAATTACAGGCTTCTGAATATGGACAGGCACATACATACAGAATGTGGCGGCGATAAACAACGTGTAAGCAGGATCCTCAACCTTCCCCTATCCTGGGACAGTGGTGTCAGTTGTGAAAATACAAACAGAGAAAAATAAACAATAAGAATCACATGACCTTCAACCGGAGCAAGACACTGTGCAACAACATTTGAGATTCAAATGTACTTCAACTGGAGCTAAACACTATGCACCAAGAGGATAAGAATATCCTAATGTGCATCCAACACTAGCCATAAGTATCCCGACTACACAATTTGTTGATCAGCAGATATTAGATATCTTAGAAAAAAAGTAAATTGTGTACGCTTTTAACATGCCTCTCGTAAATTGAGACAAAGACAAATAGTTTCAACTAGTTTTCAAAAAATATTTAATAGTTAAATTAAAACATAATGTCTATTTCATTTCCTTTTCCACATAATCCTGATATAAAAACATGGTCGAATGGATTCACCTGGACAAGACCCAGTTAATTTACAGATCAGAACATTTTCCTGATGTCTTTAGATTTGATTCTGAGAAAATATGCCACTCGTGGTAGTGATGGTAAAACATGAGTAGAGTTCCAGTTTGTCATTCTTATAACCTTCCTAGAGGTCATTTGCGTAGAATATTTTTTGTTTAGTTTAGTGACACTACAAAAATAACACATAGCAGAGATTGTTACCCCAAGAAAACATTGTCAATCGTAGCAAAGCCAGGTTTGAGAATGCTTTTTCGAGGGGTACCAATCTGCTCTATCACCCTCTCAGATATGTGTTACTAGTATTCAATTTACTATGCAGAATGTCCTATCGTTATTGTCTTTTACAGATCAATTTAATTTGAAAGTGTTTTCTATGACGTTATGTACATAACAACGTTACGGGTGTTATGAAAAACAAAAGAAGTGAAGCAATATGGTTTATTTTTTTTATTTTGACAGTCAAATAATAAAATATGAGCAAAAAAGTAGAACCATTGTTTTTAATTACTTGACGTAAATTCAATTCATTGTCCATTTAACCATCGATCTTTGATTTGACTGCACAAGAGGCTGACTTTCAATAGAATTTGTCTCCCACTCAGTTATCATGGGTAAGTGTAAATTATCTCCCTTGTATTAGCCAATCAAAAAATGACATTTTAACCTGAAGTATAATAAAATGATATTGTGCACGTTTATTTATATAGTACCTACTGAAATATATGTAAAAGCACCACACGATTATGCAGAGTGTTTGTAATGAGAATTCGGGCCAGATAATGAATTCGATAATCATCATTTTATTTTCTAATTACTAGTAATTAAATGAAGTGTACACATTTTTATCGCTGCTAGTCTACGACATTTTCATCTGATCTTTCGCACCACAGTAGTGTGATATGAAAAATATCGCCAGAAACTAAGGGAACACGTGCTGCTGTCAATGAAATTAACAACGTCGTCATAGGTAAAATTGCGATAAACAGATTATCATATGTCATCTCAACTCATTTGCTTTTATCACTTCCGCCGTAACCCTATCAAGCGAGAAAATCAATTAGTAGTGGTTGAAGTCTTAAATTTCAAGAATTTAACATGACACCAACTCGCCAAAACAGTTTCAGATGCCATTTGATAAACTCGGATCCTTCAAATTATATTCTAAAAATAGAACCTCTCAAATGGTATATTTCTGTTTCAAGTGGCAAACCCATGGTTTTGATGTTGTGTTAGAACTAGAGGCCCTAAAGAGTATGTTTCGCTCACCTTAGTATATGTGCATATTAAACGAAGGACACATATGCATTAAATTCATAACAAAATTGTGTTTTACTGATGGTGGTTTGTATATCTTACTTTACTGAACATTCTTGCTGCTTACAATATCTCTATCTATAATGAACTTTACCCAGTAGTTACAAAATTGTTAGAAATTGTTTAAAATTGACTAAAAAGGGCAATAACTCCTTAAGGGGTCAATTGACCGTTTTGGTCATGTTTGACTTCTTTTTCAGTCTAACTTTGCTGTACATTCTTGCTGTTTACAGTTTATACATTATTGTTGTTTACAGTTTATACATTATTGCTGTTTACAGTTGATACATTATTGCTGTTTACAGTTTATACATTATTGCTGTTTACAGTTTATCTCTATCTAAATAATATTCAAGATAACAACCAAAAGCTGCACAATTTTCTTAAAATTACAAATTCAGGGCCAGTAACCAAACAACGGGTTTTCTTAATTGTCTGAACATGTCATGACAGATAGATGTTGACCTAATGAACAATTTTATTCTGTCAGATTTGCTCTAAATGCTTTGGTTTCATAGATATAAGCCAAAAATATGTTTTTCCATATGTACTATTTTTAGCCATGTCGGCCATCTTGGTATCGCAAGCGGGGTAATCGGACACAATTTTAAAACTAGAACCCCAATGATGATTGTGGACAAGGTTGCTTAAATTTGTTCTAGTAGTTTCAGTAGAAGATTTTTGTAAATTTACGAAAAATTGTTAAAAATTTACTATTAATGACAATAACTCCTTAAGGGGTAAACTGACTTTTTTGGTCATGGTAACTTAGTTGTTGATCTTACTTAAAATAATATCCAAAAACGTCAAAATTTCCTTAAAATGACCAATTCGGGGGCAGCATGCAACCTATAGCTAGCAACGGGTTGTTCGAATCATCTGAAAATTACATAACAGATACATCTTGACCTGATCAACAATTTTACTCCATATCAGATTTTCTCTAAATGCTTTGGTGTCACAGATATAAGACAAAACCAACATTTTATCCCTATGTTCTATTTTTAGTCATGGTGGCCATTTTGATTGGTTGGCTGGGTCACCGGACACATTTTGTAAACAAGATAACCAATTATGGTTTTGGCTAAATTTTGCCCAGTAGTTTCAGAGGAGAAGAATTTTGTAAAAGTTAACAACGACAGACGACGGACGACGGACGTCAAGTGATGAAAAAAGCTCACTTTGGGCCAGGTGAGCCCAAAAATGGAGCCTAAAACTGATTTCCACCCCCAGTATACAGTATACAAGAGATGGAATGTACTTAGGAATATTCGAAATTCATTTCTCAAAGTCAGACCAACAAAAGCATAACACAAACGAAAAGCGGTCACAATACAACAATCCTGTCGCAAAAGCGTTATTTTTTTTTAATTCGAAACAATAATGTATAGAATACTTTAAAAAAAAAACCAACATACCTTTTTACTGTTCCTTCAATATTATTAGCACCATTGTAAGTCTTCAGTATTCTCACCAATTCTAGATTGGTTCGTAATGGAAATTCTTGACCTGTTAAATTTATAAAATATTTCCATTTCTTGTGTCTCCAAAGATCTTTCATGCACACCATGTCCGGTGTTAACACACTAGTGGTTCCCCATATTACACTGATAGATTTGGCTGACATAAACACATTATCAAAGCAACTTGTTATACCTCTAAGTGCCTGCTTGAAAGTATCGTCTGCCTTTTTATCACAGTGAATACAGTAAACATTTTGCGGACGATAAATTGACCTTAATAATCTTTCAACTTGTTCTATATGTTTATATACAACTATACTATATGCTATAGGGAAGTTTTCTTCTTCTTCCGTCAAAGATGATGTTATAAAACCAGTCTCATGTATATATTGCTGACAATCTGTAGTTTTATTCACTAGTAACCCGAATTTAGCTTGAACGGACAAAAACGTGTTAACGCTATTTAAATGAGATTAATTGTTATTTGATAAAGATTGACAAAAATTAAAAAATATTTTTAATTCATTTCAATTCATTTCAATTCATTTTAACGCCAGTCAAATAGATTTCTTTGCGGTGAATCAATTAAAATCAAGTTGCTAGTAATGTACGTCAAACTATTAGGCCACGCCCCCGTTAAACTATTTCAAACTGGCATCAATTCGTTTTAAACATCGTTGAGACCCGAGCTTTGTACAGGTAAATCACTCAAGCAAGACAAACTTCATTTATTTATCTTTTTTTTCATCAAATTTAATCGAATTTAGTTATATGCGTGTATTCTCAGTTAAGTCGCATGCTTCACAATTTTTAACAAATGAATAAAAGAAATTTAGATAAACACATTAAAATATTGATGCACGGTTTAAGAAATGTGAATCTGTTGAAAATAAAATAGTAGTATAACATAATTTGAATTTGCCAAAATGCAGTAGATCTTTATCTCACATATTCGTTTTAAAAATTGATAATTGCTATGAAAACTCGTGGAATCTAAGTAACGTGTGATACCTTGTAATTGCTTACGAAACTTTAGGTATTCCTGAATATTTATCGTTTCTATTTTTCTGTTTTACTATTTTGTACTCGTAAATTAGATATGTAACGGAAATAAAAGTAACATCACAGAAATTATAAAAAAAATTGATTGCGTATATAATTTAAATCTTATATTTTCGGTAGACAACAAATATTCACTAGCTGTATATTAATATATGAAATTGCTTGTAATGAAAAAACAATGTTTTGTTAAATAATAAAATTGATGAAGATAATGTTGACATTTGTTGAATATTTATTATAAACAGTTAAGTCTTGCTCAAAATTGTAAATAAAGTAACAGATCAATGAGCTTTTAAACTATGTTAAACTGTAATACCGGTCGCTGGAGCAAAACAGGCGTAAATTGTGGAAGAGCATATAGTAGACGAGCATATTGAAGCGTTGTTACGATTCGTATATTATCGTGCTATCATACACCTTGACGTACAAAAATTCTTGTAATAAATGAACATGTATCCTGTATATATGAGATAAATTTTAGTTTGCGATAACAACGGGTAGGTTTAGTTAAACGATCTTGACTGGCTATTAGTCGGCATTCTCTTACGCCTTTTGATATGCTCTAGCGTTAAATCCAGTCTGTTAAGACTGTTTTGGACAAACCTAGACAAATCATAAAAAGTAACGTTTAAAAGTTTCAGATCGGGTCAAGATCCGTTTAGTGTGTCAGAATGATATTAGGAGTTACGCCCTTTTATGTGGAAGATACATTGTATTATAAATGCTAAAATAAAAAAAGTATATTATTTTTAATTATGAAACATAAAATCATTCGTTGATATTATTTAAAAAAAAAAAGAAATTCATTCATTTGATTGTATAGCTCAAATTTTGGGCACCTTGATTGGTTAATAAAATTATCTTATCTTATCTTATCTTATAAATTTCATACGTCCAATTCACGTTTCTGGATTTTACTTCATCAGGAACGATCAATAACGCAAAATACAAATAATTTATATGTAAGATCATTTATATAGTTAATTTCGTTATCCTCTTTAGGCCGCATCAAGGAACCGTGTCTCCGTTTGAACTAAGCTTCTGAAACTGCTCTTAGGCCGTGAAGTGAGAGTGATAAAACGGTGTCTTCCCGATTGTCCCACTTTTTGAAATTACAGGTAAAAAGGTAATGAAATCTTGTGGGACAATCGGGAATATGTTTGTGGGACAATTGGGAAGTTTAAATGTGGGACAATTGGGAACTGTTTTTATAATGATTAATTTGTTTTTATAGCGTGTTGCAGTTAATCAAAGGTTACTAATCAATGTAACTTATAAAATATGAACAAAATAAGAACAAATAATAATATTTACATATTTTATTTTGCTCATAGTAGGTACAATTGAAGTATCATATGATATAATATGAAGTCTTTTAAAAAAACTTTTTTTTTTAGTCTAAGATGCATATTTTTATTGGCTTTGAACTAGCAGTCAGTACTGTGAGTACTCTCAGATCTGTACTTAGTGTCTTTGTTGTGGTTATGTCCCAAGCCAGGAGCCTGTAAGTCAGTGGTTGTCGTTTGTTGCCGTGTAACATATTTGTTTTTCGTTCATTATTTTGTACATGAATTATGCCATTAGTTTTCTCGTTTTACATTAGTCATTTTGGGGGCTTTTGTAGCTATGTGGTATGGGATTTGCTCATTGTTGAAGGCCGTATGGTGACCTATAGTTGTTAATTTCTGTGTCATTTGGTCTCTTTGGAAGAGTTGTCTCATTGACAATTATACCACATCTTCTTATTTCTTATGGAAGTCTTGCTCTTCTTTATAATTGGTGAAGAGTCCTGTTGACTGCAAACACAATGGGAAAATTGGAAAAGCAACCTTTAATAGTGATTCTTTGAAAGGCTGATCTGGAAAAGTTCTAGACAGCAGCAAATTTAGAGAAAATGGATGGGGGTACAAGAAATGATTTTTACCAGAATCATGTGCATCCCATATAAAAGAAAAATCTTTCAAATTTTTCAAATATGTATGTTTTCAATCAATTATAACAAAGAAGTTGAAATAATAAGATTTGTGTTCTAAAAAAAAGAGAAAATTCCAAAATTGACAAATTGACAAATTGACAGAATGGTCAATAGTGATTCAGAATAGTCAATAGAATGGTCAATTTGACACAAAAAAGCAATAAAATTTTATAAAACTTTCTTATATTAACACCTACTTCAAGGTTTTTTTTTAAGTTAGATCTATTCAGATTGGTCCAACCTATCTTTATTGAAAGTATAAAAAAAATAAAGTTTAATTGTGAAACTGTGATTTTTTTCATGATAATAGCCCAAAAATGGATAACATTTGATGAAAACTGACAAAATTATCAGAATTGGGTACTTTCAAATGGCTGTAGCAAAAATAAGTGCACCACCATATGATTTTCGTCACCAATTATTTTTTTAGATTCATATATAAACCCAAAAATCAGGTTCAGAAAAAAAGTTTAATTCAAGACCTTAAAAGATCTATTTCATAAATCAGAAATATTATATCTTTTTAATCAAAAGTGTATCAATCTAATGATTTAAAAAAAAATTTTTTTTATACTTTTATAAAATTAATATTAAATGTGCAATAATTAATTCTTGTTTATTTAGCAAAACAAACAACAGTTACCTTGTTTATCTAAGAACATTTTACTACATAAAATAATGTGGGACAATCAGAACTTTTCATGTGGGACAATCAGAACTCTAAAATTTTAAAAAGTGGGACAATCGGGAATAAACCGATAAAACTATAATAAAAACAGAAATGAAGGACCCCGTCAAGATCCTCATAGATTTAAACAATACATATGTATGACCTAAATTTAAGTGTAGCATTGAGTATATGTACATTTGTTTGTAAATGCGCTTATCCTATCTTTCATTTGAATAAAAAACTTGTTTAATATAAATATAAATATGTATTTATTTATTTGCTTGTTCAGATTGCACTATTATAAATAATTCTTCTTCGTCTTCTACCTCTAAACTGTAAAATTAGCGTATGTATGCGTTGAATATACGGTCTATAAAGATTAAGTTCGATGGCACTTGTTAATAATCTAAAGGTTATAAAATGAACGATCCATAAAATAACGTGGCAATTACAATGGTTATTTCACATTTATATCATACGTTCACTCGTAATGGTATCATACATGTACCTCCGTATGTGGTGTATAAGGTTTTAAATCATGTTTTATAGCTTCTTTCAAACACTATTGACGACGTTGTTCAAACTACATGCACATATCACAAAACCGCAAATTTAATATAGTTAAAAAGATTATACGATATTGAAAATGCATTTTTTTCTATCAAAAATGTAGGGTCGTGTATGTGTAACTCTAAGTGTTTACCTAAAATGTATTGAATTGAAAAAGAATAGATTTGTTCTCAAATATTTGACAAATGAAATATTTTCCGAAAAAAAATCCACATAATAACGTTTTGTCCTTTAATTCTTTTTTGGGGTGTCCGTTAAAATACCGCAAAAGTCCCCCTTAGTGCACTTAGAACAAAAAATTGCACTAAAGGACCTGATGGAATGAGACAATTGACACAAAAGGCATTGCATATATAAGTCAACGTTTTAAAAATAAACAATTTTATAATCACATTTAGAAAGTTATTTTATATTTTATCGACACGCGCCACACTCAGTTGACAGTAATATATAGAAATTCATGTTCATTCAACCTTGACCCGTTTTGAATACACTAGTATACTTATAAAGAATGTATATATTATGTTATTTCATGTTGTTCTTGGTTTTTTTATGGTATAGTTATTACTGTCATATCTATTTTGCTTTTCTGACTGTTATAGTTTTTACTTCTATGTAAGAGTGTATTTTCTTCTTATTTTTGTTTCTTTTAAGTTCGTTTGCTTGTTCCGTAAGTTCACTTTTTTAAGTTCTGTTGAAATGTTTTATAAAGATATTTTGAAATAGTAAAAAATGTATAGAGATTTTATTTTAACCAACACATACTGATATAATAGAAGATACACATATTTCGCAAAGTATAATAGTTTATTACATTTTTGTTGAGCCTTCCGACTTTTGTTGCAATAGCTATCTACAAACCACAAAAAAATACTCTGTGGGTAAAGTGTTTGAAACTTAAATTACTTTCTTAACTATCCTGGATTTCTAATAAACTAGGACAGAAGCTTGTTTATGATTAAGATAGCTTAAACAAAATGTTTATCCGTATTTTTATTTATAACTGATTTTTTTTGGTTTTCAAGTTCTGTAAGCTGATAAACATGCACTCTGGTTAGAGTTTTAAAAAAATCACATTTTCCAGTCGGGGCCTTTTAGTGATCGGTCGACTATATGGAAGGGTTTTTTTCGTTTTTGAAGGCCTGATTGTTGCCTATAATTGCTTACATCCACTTCAGTTTAGGAGGTTGAGCGTACACACACATGCATGCTTATCACGTCATCTTCTTTCTGTGAAAATCCTAAGTCAGTGGCTTGTAGTTCAGTGGTTGCCGTTGGTTCATGTCTGGCATATTATTTTATTTTTGGTTTTTGTAAATTGTTGTTTTTTCTAGATAATGCCGTTAGTTTTCGAATTTAATTGTTCAAAACTTGTTTATGTTGGGACCTTTTATATAGATATATATAGCCGATTATAAGGTATGGTCGCCTAATATAGCTTACATGTGTACATCCAATTAATTTAATGGATAGTTGTATAATTGCAAATTATATCACATCATTATTGAATATAAGCTTTGATAAGTTGGACAAGCGATTGTACAGGAAAGGCCCAAGTGATAGTACAGTAAACTCGTAAGCGATTGTACAGTCAATTAATTTATCCGATATTGAAAAAAATATAATTTGTGAATCTCTACTGGTGCAATGGCTTTCAAACTTTCAGACAGGTAAGACCATACATCAGATCTAGAAATAGTACTTTTAAAATTTCTGGACTCAACGATGTGTATTTCAATGATTATTGACATTTTTATCGCTGTTGTGTGACAGTTCTGATCGATATATTAAAAGCTCCTCCATTCGACGAAAAACGTTTGTATGCATACGTCGTTTATTATTTGATTGGTTCATATATACATATAGAATGTTTTGAATGTCTAGAAGAAACGTTATATTGTATCATTTGATTCACTATTGGAAAACTTTCCATGTTGCAACTTGTTATATTTTCGAATGTCGAAAATGTAGAAACCGTACAGTTCCGTTCCCACACAATATAATAATGATGTAATCGGGTTTTTAAGATCTCCACGAATGCCACATTTTCCCATCTTAATGTCTATCAATCTCTTATGAAAATATGTACAAATGTAAACTCCTGTGGTGTTAAGATGGACATAAAATAAAATTATTCTTTCATCAAGTTGAAAATAAACTACGCTAAATCATTAAGTTTATTCTACAACTATCATAAACTTCTCAATTAGTAACGATCAAATGACAATTGTTTATTGGATAAGGTTGACTGAACATTGATGTTTGGGAATTTGCAATAAGCCTTCGGTCACATGGCATGCGCTGATAAAAAAGAAAGTCAATTTCAAAATTATGATATATATTGATACCCAAATTTATATTTATGAGTTATATACTTTTATGCTTTCCTCCTTCAACCCAAACAAACAACGAGAGGTTTACCTTTCACTTGAATGAATCGGCGAGTATCTCATGTATTTAACATTTATTGGACCATTTGGGCAATGCATAAATGAAAAGAGAAACAAGAAGTTGAATTGCAATATTTTTACTTATTCAGAGTAAAAATGTTTCTCATACAAAAATAAACAATATATAATATATACATATACATTTTCCAACAAGATAATAACAGAGACATATAATGTATATGTCTCTGATAATAATGAATGCAAAACATAAAACGATAATAAAATAATACAGAATACAATAGCTTGGCCTAGGAAGGGGTCAACTAAGCCACCAGGAAAGATGCAATAAAATAAATCTTTCGAGTTATATACTTATATCTTCTCATATCCATGTTTGTGGTCTAATAACATCGTTTTAATGTCCTTAGTGCAAAAACTTTGTTCTTAATGCACCAATGATTTGTATAGTCCTTCAGTGCACTAACGGAAGTCCTTTGCGGTATTTCTACACACCGTACAAAATTTGGCTGTGATCAAAATGTTAAAAAAAAATACCCATTTATTATAACAATTTTCAAATATTTAAGATTAAATTATGCAAGGAAAAGTGTCTTTGTTTTTTGTCAAAATGATTTACCTTTTTTGACATAAAGTTGTCGATAAATAAATTGGATATGCATTTCAATAGCATATTATCAAATTGCTGAAAGATCACCTACATTTTCTTAACAGGGAATCCGTTAGTATTGAAACCCCCTGTCCTTTAGGGTGAATGGGGTATAGAAATATGGTCACTTGGCCAGTCTTCTCCCGTCCATTTGGCTGTGCGGGATGTATCAAGTTCGCAGTCACGTCCGGTCAGCAGGGGGACGTGAAATCTGATGCCTCGTGTAAAGAGACTGCAACGCTCTTTGCTCTTTGCACGTTAAGAATCCTTGCAACAACTCTTTTGAGGGGTCCGTAGGTGGCCTGTTGCAAGACAAAATTTCTGTCCCTATACAAGGTATCCTCATTTTCCAGTGGCAGTCCAAATTTCCCTGACCATCATCCCAGATGGCCTCTATCGTATCAACATACCTAGTGTATATATTGTGAACTTGTTCTCGTCCTGAATATGCATGAAATATTTGCCACTGGACGTTAAGCAACAAACAATCAATCAATCATTCAATCAATCCCTGTCCTTAATAATTCAATTTGTCGTTCTGCATTATTTTGGCGTAAGAAAGACGCACACATTCAGGCTAACGCCCTTAAGGTGTATAGAAAATAGATATAGGAAGATGTGATGTGAGTGCCAATGAGACAATTCTCCATCCAAATTACAATTAATTAAAGTAAACCATGGTAGGCTTATGTACAGCCTTCAACACGGAGCCTTGGCTAGCAACGAACAACAAGCTATAAAGGGCCCCATGATTACTAGTGTAAAACCATTCAAACGGGGAAAACAACGGTTTAATAGTTTTGTATTTTATATAACTTTCCTGCCCTTATACCCACACTAATATAAGCTGTGATTTCTGTGTGAATAAATTTTTTTAAAGTTTCAAATGAAGTGCATGGATGTAAGTAATGATAGGCAACCGCAATGCCTTCAATAATGAGAAGAAAACATAACGTATAATCGGCTTTAAATTGTCCCGCTTGATCATTATACGTTGTTGTTTCCTATAGAGAAATAAATTATCGATTTAAATTATTTTTTACATCATAAAAAAGGGTACAATATCATAAAATCAATTTTGTGAAAAGCGATGAAAATTTAGTGACCCCAATATAAATTTGAACCCCTCTTAATCTTTCCTGTGTTTACGAGCACAAAATTCAAGGATCCCTAATTTTTTTAACTGTCTTTATGAAAGTTAGCACCGACTGTTAGCTTTACACTAGTAAGTTTGTCTTAAAGATAATTGGCTTTGTGTTAAAACTGTCGTTACGTTGCTGTCTTGCGGACGAATACCCGAAATCTCTGTGTCATCAGCAATCATACAGAAATGACTTTATATCGGGTTATTTGGTTATTTTTAATACTCTGTTCTTTGCATAGAAATAATTCTTCGTTAATCTGAGCATTGAAAGAATACTTCATATCACAAGATATAAATATGGATACAAAAAAAAATCTAAGCGAAATTGATAATACCGCAAAGCATGAATAAATGTGTTGTATTTCAGTAAATAACACTTGTTTTCGTTTGATTGTAAACATGTTGTAGCCCATCATGCATTGTTTCTTGTTAAGTGGATTGGTAAAAAAGCGCCCCAAAAAAAGAGTTCAAAATAAATTACGTCACACGTTAATACATTATAACAAATGCTCGGACATACGTATGGTAATTCATGCATATCCTAAAAGGTCGTGTTCTCGATCTATTAAAACGGAAATGACACGGCCGGGTATTGTAAAGGTTTGAGGGACTTTTAATGTCAAATTCATATCCCTGGGCAACGAAATTATCGATTTGTTAAAAAAAAACACCGTGTTTACGCTGGTATCTTCCTCGAATGCCAACATTTTATATGTTACCTATTCCTTGAATGCCAACAAAAATATTTCTGTTTTTATAAGTATTTAACTTTAAAAAATAATTAGTGAACTTGATGAAATTGTAACATTTTATCCCATTTTGATAAGAAAAGTAGCAAAATTTAAGGGTTAAATAATTATGAATATAAAGATAGAAAGAAAATGATTTTTGTTACTATTTATTAAAAAATAAATAAATTTGGGAATGAACAAGTTTTATTAACATAAGACATATATATAAATATAACATTTATATTTAGTTAAATATAATTATTTCAAACTAAAAGAGGATATTAGAGATTTATTTTGTTCCATATTATTATAAATATTTATTTGTTACGTATATATACATGAATTATATGAATATTTTAATTAAACAATTAACCATAAAATAGGGTAACAAGAATTTAGTCTATAGCGGATTGATTTTTTTAGTTGTTTGTGGCTTTGAACTAGATGCCAGTAACTGCAAGTTTTCTCAGAGGATGTACTTTACAAGTGTTTTTTGTTTGTTTGGATATACAAGAACCTGACCACGTCTATTCTGTGTAGTATTTCTATTTATTTACATCTGATAAGTTAAACCGGTTTCATCTGATGTGTATAGTTAGTTCCACTATGTGGTATGGGCTTTGCTCATAGTTGAAGACTGTACGGTGGCCTATACTTGTGAATTTCTGTGTCATTTGGTCTCTTGTGGAAATTTGTCTCAATTCCAATCAAACTACATTACTTTGTTTTATAAGAACACCGATGATTTGCGAACACGATAAACCCCTTACCAGGATCATTTTATGAATCACTTGCAAAAAAGTTTGTAGTATTATTACAAACTGAACATAATACATCAATAGTATTCTAACACGTGATACAAAGTTTCAAGAAATTTAATCAAGTAATATGGTAGGATGTTACAGCACACACAACTATAGAAATATTGAAAAAAAACCTTCAAAGTCCAAAGAGGCTTCACATTTGTGTAAACTGGAATTTCTCACAATATGCACATGTGATGCAACACTTTTCAAAGTTTCATTTTAAGAGAATCCATATTCGTTCAAGTAGTATCATCAGAAAAAAAATTCAACAACGTAACAAACATGAATTAGATTTTAACTATCTGTTTAATTATGCCTCGTTCACACGGACATTTAATTCGAATAAAAAAGAAGCGTGTATGTACGCGATTAGCGAATTCGATTCGCATTCGATTCGAATTCAATTCGAATTAAATAAAATTGAGAATGGAAATGGGGAATGTGTCAAAGAGACAACAACCCGACCAAATATAAAAAAAAGCAAAAGGTCACCAACAGGTCTTCAATGTAGCGAGAAATTCCCGCACCGGAGGCGTCCTTCAGCTGGCTCCTAAACAAATATATACTAGTTCAGTGATAATGAACGCCATACTAATTTCCAAATTGTACACAAGAAACTAAAATAAAATAATACAAGACTAAGAAAGGCCAGAGGCTCCTGACTTGGGACAGGCGCAAAAATGCGGCGGGGTTAAACATGTTTGTGAGATCTCAACCCTCCCCCTATACCTCTAAATGTCCATTTTTGATAAGCATGCTCTCGTGTTGTGATAACTTTTTGCACCTATTCCTCGAAAGCCAACATTATTTATAGGTAAATTGTCGGTTGATCAAAGGATGTTGGCATTCAAGGAATAAACCTATACGCTGACTTATAAAAGTGTTTTAAAATTAGTCTTTCATGCTGTCTAGTCTGAGCAATGTTTGTAGGACCATGGAAGTAATATTGGATCTAAATATTACTTCCATGGTACGACGTTATAAATAAAAAAGGAAAACCGTCAAAACATTATGTGAACGGAAAATACATGGGCGTTGCATACGTGTCTCAAACGATTTAGAAAATCTAGAATATGTGTGAATAATGAATATTTATATTATTTAGACTTTAATATTGTTGTTTTTTGAATATTGTATCTACAAGTTCATGACGATTTAGAGCTTGGCATTTCGTGTAGACACATGTTTCTTGTTGAAGACTAAACATGCGGTCTTGATTTATCTATAGTGTTTTTGTCGTTTGGTTGCCGTCAAATTGAATTATATCCCATATCTCTTATATTATGAGCTTTAACATCAGCTTATAAGAATTCATTATTGAAAGGTTTATTTGTAATTTTATATGAATATGCCGTAATATATTTATCGGTGTGAGCTGTACCACATCATGACTTATATATGAACTTTATTAATTTCGATCTAAAAAAAGTTCCTAGAAATAGATATTTTAAAAAGTCTTAATAAATTCCAATGATCACAAATCTAATCTAAATCCATTTTTTTCCTGATTCTAACATACGTTGTTCCTTTTTTTTTGGTTTAATTTTGTAGTAATTTGCTAGTCAGTCAGATTCGGATTCCGGGTGACATTGCGTACGCTTTGTCCTTTGATTTAAAAATACATAATTTTAGCATTATTATTTTTTTTATCTTTGCTACGCTCGATGTTTTTGCTTCCGCTGTATCAAAGCTAGTGAATTAGTCAAAATGTCCGTACAATGTATAGTAATATTTCTTTTCATGACTTGTTTATTCTTCAATATAAGCGTTGGCTATTTTTATCTGACAATATCAAATTTGTCTAGAAAGTTCGCTGTAGTGTTCCATAAATGTCTTAGGGCTTAGTGCACCAAAGCGGCCTGGGTGGGTTTTAGACGTACCGACAAGTCCCTGGACCACAATTGCACAACCGTCCTTTTGATGATCAATTTGTTAAATTGCTGGGACTATCATACTAATAACATAGTAGTCCCCGTTAATTTCAGAGCTCTACCGTTAAATAGTAATTATTATTAATGTTATTATTTTATTTTTACGCTGTCTTAATTTGTAAATAATTATTAAGTATAATATGTATAGTATAGCGTCGTGTAAGTCATTTTTGGGCTAGACATTGTTTGCTTTATAGTGTATTGAATAATTTTTATTGCAATCAATTTATAATTCATTACAAGGAAAAAGTGGACCGTATGTCATCGCACACAAGACAGCTGATGGGATAAATATGATAGGCTGTTACGCCTACATTGATACTGATGTCCAATCGAATACCAGCAGACACCTGTCAGTAAAAACAAATTTCAAGCGTGAATAATTAGAGATTTATTTGTGTATTCGATATTTGAAAAGTAAGTTAAACTATTCGTTTAATCTTTTTTAGGTGAATTTCAAAAACTGTTTTTTTTTTCACTTTCTTGTAGGAAGGTATTCAAATATGAGCGTACCACATGTTACGGAATTTTACAAGCATTTTATATAGCGAATTGTGATTTCCGGAACCAGAGACACTGCCGGAACGTACTATTTTCAATATTTCACAAACCTCTGAAAAAATTAGATCATACAGGTTTCATCTACCATGTGCATAAAAAGCACTATCAAATTTTATTTGTAAATTGTAAAAGATTAAGAATATTTTTGTATATGTACTAAATAATCTGAAATAAAACAAAACATATTTCTCTCGGCCTGAATTCAATCGTAATCTGAAATAAAACAAAACATATTTCTCTCGGCCTGAATTCAGTCGTAAGCAAATTTTCATACTTTTTTTTTTATCTATTTGCAAATGACGAAGAATTCTCCTTAAACTGTGATTCATTACTATTTAATATTACTTCCATGATTAAACCGACAGACTAACTTTAAAGGACAAAATACAAGCGTGTACTACCAGCCAAGGAAATGAGTTTAATTAGAGTAACTAATCTAAGTGGTCATCGATGTGTAATATTTGACACTGGGCATTATTTGTGGACCAATGCAATAAAAATAATGTATACTATCAATCAAAATTAAATACTTTTGAATGTAACAATATGCTACAAATTCATTTGATTCACTGAATTTTTATATTTTTTTTTTATCTAAATGAAAATGTAATAAACTGCTCCCGTTGAATATAAATAAGAAGATGTGGTATGTGTGCCAATGAAACAACTCTCCGTCAAGTCACATGGTATAATTTAATTAGAGGTCAAAAGTACGGCCTCAACACGGAGCTTTGGTCCTCATTGAACAGCAAGCTATAACGGTCCCTAAAATGACAATACAATTAAGATGGAAAACAAAAGTATAATCTATAAGTACGGTAATTTCGCTACGTTTATTCGTCAATTCCGAATTACAAGTAAGCGTCTCACTGTTTATCAAAATGAGTAGTAGCACTTGTGCCTAAAAAAATCTGATTCGAAACTGAAATATAAACCATTAGATTTTATCCATCGTGTCTTAACTAACGTTGTTTGATATTTTTTCTATGATATGATTAACTCCTGTATTTATTTCGTGCTAAAAATATAACGATAAAAAAGATCAATGGAGTTATCGACATCGGTCTTTATATGATAAGATAAGATAAATTTATTTTATTAAAGTGTCACGTATTGATCTTACACAATAGTAAAATATTTACACAAGTACAATCACATAAAAAAAAAGATCAACACCCAGCCTAAAAAGACTTATGAGACACTGTTATATACATATAAAACAGCTCAATCACACAATGTAAAAAATAGAAATAATATAAAAAAAAACACCTTGCAAACCTGATAAATTAAACGGACTAATAAAAATTAGATTTTAAAGAATTGTAAGAATGTTAAATACACCTAGTTTAAAAATTGCGTCTAAAGACTAAAACAAAATTATGTGTAAAACTGCGATAAGAATAAAATATTTCTATATATTATTATTTAAAATTAATAAAAGTGATAGAAAAAAGAGAAAGTAAGTTGAATCATCAGTACATTTAAACCACTTTCAACAATTTTCAAAAAATATATTTAAAATGTTCTATCGACATATTACATGAAACTATTACAATACATATACTTTCATTATTTATGTACCAAAAGTTATTTCCCTTAATTAATATATATTTTCTTTAAATTATATTTTTACCCTGATAAAAAGAATAGGCTTTATGGACAATTATATGTTATAAAAAACGTTTTCGCCTGACATAAAATTTGTGAATAGAGTAGGACAGTGTTATTTGAATGTCATTACATGTCATTAAAGCATTGAACTTGAGCTCTGTACTCATGTTTTCAAAATTTTCAATAAATTGACGTGCCTTTTGAAACAATTCATATCTAATGTCTTCATACAGAGTGCAAACCATTAAAAAGTGAGTTTCGTGTTCAATATCATTCAATTTACAAAATTTACATAGTCTATTATTCAATGGAATCTGCGGTCTGGTGTATCTCCCTGTCTCTACAGCTAGGGGTAGCGATCCACTGCGGAATAATGCCATAGTTCGAGTAACGTTTCTTGGTAAAAGCGAGAGAATATACTGTTCTGTTTTAACACTTTGCTTGTAAATACGGTAAGTCCTTAGCTTGTTGCCGTTAGCATTGTTTCTGTCATCATATAAATCTTTCTCAAAATCAGCCTGGTCAAAGTTCGTTAGTTTTTCACTTATGAGGCGCATCGCCGTTTTAACACTGATAGTGGTGTTATGTACAATATCAGCAACATGTATATCGTTTGCAAATTTGTCTATTTGATGATGCCACCCTTTTCGTCGCCGCGAGGCCCACGCTGCTACTTTTGATATAAGTCTATCATCGTTAACTCGTATGATCTTACATTTTAGACGTAGGCATGATAGTTTTTGCTTCGTATAACATGAGGTTAGTCCAAGATCTCCGCGCACCGCTGTGTTGGAGGTTCGCTTCCCAACTGCAAGAAAGTATTTTGCAGCTTTGTTCTGTACATTGTTAATTACTCTGTGGGATTTGTATCCCCAAACAGCACTACCATAGAATAGAACTGGTTCTACCATCGTCGTATAAAGTTTGTGATAAACGTTCCAAGTCATACCACCTGTCGCTATGAATTTACCAAAAAGGGCTCCCAAAGCTCTACTGGCTGATTTAGAAAGTTCTGTAACTGCCTTTTCTAGTGTTAAGAACTCATCGAACCAAAGTCCCAAATATTTGTATGAGTCAATATATTCTAAGTTGTGAGTTCCACATTCAAAATCAAAGTCTGACCGAGGTATCGAAGGATTTCTAAAATGCACTACTTTGGTTTTCGACCGATTGACTTCAAGTTTCCAGTCATCACACCAAGACGCAACCTCGTTAAGCATTCTCTGTAGTTTGTGTTCATCCGGCGCAAAAACAGCTATGTCATCGGCATACAATAGTATGCTTAACTCAATATCGTCAATCGTAATACCACAGTTTAAGTTGTTTACTCGTTCAGCCAGGTCATTTATATACACCGCAAAAAGACTAGGCGACATCAAACATCCTTGTTTAACCCCTGAATCGACGTTGAACCATGGTGTAAGACGGTCGTTAACTTTCACGGAGCATTTAACATCATCGTACAAAGATTGTATTGCGGTAAGGAACTTTCCACGTATTCCAGCTTTAAACATCTTATACCAAAGAAGATTTCTAGGGACGGAGTCGAACGCCTTTCGCATATCTATGAAGCACACAAAAGTTGAAAGTTTCGATATCTTTCTATCATTGATGACAGTATGTAGCGTATGTATATGCTCCTCGCAACTTCTCTTCTCGCGAAAACCGTTCTGTTCGTCGCACAGAGTTTTATTAGCTTCCATCCACTCATTCAGTCGTGAATTTAATACATGACAGTATATTTTGCTAGGAACGGACACTAATGTAATACCACGATAGTTCATAGGATTCTTCCTATCGTCGGATCCTGTTTTAAAGATCGGATTAATAATCCCTGTTGTCCACTGTTCCGGCACTTTACCCAACTCAAAGCATCCATTACATATGACGAATAAAAGTTCAACAGCTGTCGGATTTTTCAAAACTTCTGCGGGGATTTCATCGAAACCGGTAGCTTTTCGCACTTTAGCACTTTCGACTGCTTTGATGATTTCTTCTCGTGATATAGGATCATTTAATTTAGTCACATCATACTGAATGTCATTTCCGTTATCCTCTATCGATGGCTGTGCATGATCATTTTTGTTAAAAAGATCTTCAAAGTCAGATTTCCAACGTTTTAAAACAAAATCTTTTTCTGTACTGATATTTCCTTCATTATCGATTACGGACCATGGAATACTTTCATTTCTCTCACTCGCTATTCCCAATTTTCCTATAGACTTCCAAAAGTCTCTTTGGTTCGTTGAATATAGTTTTTCTTGTAGTTTTTCTTTTTCTTTATAAACGTATTGTCGTTTATATTTTCTGTTCAACCTATCAAAACACTTACGTTCATAACAGTACTTTTCTTTCAATGTTTTCTTATGAGCATTCGATCCTTCTGTCTTAAGCCAATTCTTTTCACTTTTGCAAACGTTGTTCCACTGATCTTGGAGAACTTGATTCCAATACGGTTTGTACATAGATTTGGTATGTTTGTTTCGATTGGTGGTGTTGTTTTTGATAACCGGTAGTTTGTCTTCCATTTCGTCTTTCACTACAGCACAAAAATTGTCGTATGCTGACTGAACGCAATTGTCTACATTTATAGAATTTTCAATACGGTTTATTGCTCCATATATTAAATCAAGTCGTTCTTGATCACTCAGAAAACTGTCGGGAATACTGCTTACATTGTATTTTCGCTTTGTAAATTCAATATTTCTATCAGATGTATCACATGTTATGCTGCATGGCGTATTATCGGGTAATCTGATTTCGCCGGTTAAAAGCGAATGATCTGGTACACTAACCGGACAGTGATTCACAGTATTGATTATATCTGACATTTTTACAACATTAAAATCTAAAATATTCCCAATTTGTTCATAAGGAACACAAACGTAGTCCACTACCGATTTTCCTTGCGGTGAGATATACGTAAATTCGTTACATCCGATTCTTCCATTTAGCATGGCAAAATTTATATCCGACAAGAATTCAACAAATAGATCGCCGTTATAGTTTTCAGATTGATCAATAACATTCCTTGGAATAATATCATCTACACCTTCAATATAATCGTTGTTGCGGCCACATCTGGAGTTAAAATCACCCAAAATAACGGTTAAGCCTTTATTTTGGTTACAATACACCTGTTGAAGCAGATTATCGAAAAATAATTCCTGATCGTTTGGTCTACTCGACTCCCTTGGCGGTAAATAACAAACGGCAAAGCATATAGAAAAGTTTGATGTTTTACTTTTAAGTTGTATCCATAAAATTCCTTCTACATTTTTATCCAGAGACAAAATTTCAAAATCATTGTATATTTCACTTTTGATGAAGAAGCCAACTCCGCCAGAGCCTCGAACAGCTCTTTTATGTAAATTTCCCCGATTATTTCCGATCCATATATATCCATCTACAATAGGAACTTCATTTCCCCGAAAAAACGTTTCACAAATGGCAAATATATCGCAATTGGAATCCTGAAGTACCCGTTTTCTAAACTGCGAGTTGTCGTTGTCTTTCAAAGACCAACCACGACAGTTCCACATTCCAAACCGCAGTCTGTCCTACTGTATTCTCTTGGTTAATCTGTTGCCCGAAAAGGTAAAAGATCTCTCTTTTCCTAATTCTTTCAATAATGTTCTCATATTGTTTTGATGTATTCGTGTTTCCAAGGGCATATCGTTGTCGATGTATACTTTGTCGTACTTTCTACTTTTCTTCAAGTCTTTCTTCTTTTTGAAGATCTCCTTCTTTTTGTTAAAATCATTAAGTTCTACAATTACTACGCCAGGAGATCGTTCATTTCCCTGTTTTCTGGCGACACTCTTAATATCTACATTCGTCAGCGCAAGTCCATCTTTAAACAAAGCCTGCACTACGTTTTTCGTTATCTCTTTATTGTCCTTTTCTCTCTCATCATAAGGTAGGTTTCGAATAACTATGTTGTTACGAATGTCTGGTTGTTTTGGATTGACTCTTTTTATATCTTCGCACGACTTCTGTACTTCTTCTATTTTGACATTTAAGGTCTCTATGTCTTGTTTGAATTCGTTCTTTACTTTTGAGACTTCTTCGTCAATTTGAGTTTTCAAAGCCGTTTGTATTTTGGCGGAAATCTTCTCTTCAATATTAGTTTCTAGTTGTTGCATGCGGGTATTGACCATATTGAAACTGACAGAAATATTATTGGCAAGATTTTGAATAGCCGAAAATAAGAAAAGTTCGGATTCTGACATGTTGGGGATGTTTTTACTTGCAATGTCATTTACTTCAGTGCTATGTGTGCTACGTATTTTCTTAGCATCGCTATCGTCTGAACCAGATACTTGTCTTTTTCTTGACGTACTACATTTTGACCCTTCATTTGTTGACATATTAGGGTGTACTTGAAAACTACTCACGGTCGTGTTGTTTACATCAGCCATATCGTCTAAATCCCTTAAAAATCCAACAAAACACTAATATTCAGACACTTATTGATATCTTAATGTTTGTAAATAAAATCCACTGACAATAATCCACTCTATATTGGGAAATTTCAAAGATATTTTCAATAATCCACTAAGCAGAAAAACATCGACTTCACACGTTAACTATCACGTAAAAACCCTATATGTATATAATGGTCAATATAAACTGTCAATTAAATTTTTAAAATATACTTATATTGTTGTTGAATTTATTTTAAAAATAAAATGATGTTTTTTTGTAAATGTAATAATTCAACCCGGTTGAACCTTTTAAATTTTATATAAAAGATAAAACATGGAACTTCATTCATCATACGTCCATTACGTTCACGAATGGGTAACTGATATTAGAGTATAAGGCAGCATATCATTCGTTAATAAACTTCAGAAAAAAAAACGCAATTTGTAATCTGTGGTTTGAATTTTCGTCAGATGTGCCACTGACATAATGGCTGTATTATGGGTGAAATATTTGCCACTAGACGTTTAGTAAAACCCATTCAAATCCAAATCAAACCGCTCTATTTGATGCAAAAGAAACGTGACAGGCAGTGCTATCGAGGTATATGATCAGATTTTTTTCAGCCATCAGTGCATATGATAAATAAGTGATGCACGAAAAAAAAGGAGATGTAAGATATACGCCAATGAGACAGCAACCGAACTACGGAAATAACCGAAAGCCATCTAAAGGGAGACGTGTCGACTTCAACAAAAGACAAATATTCCAACATTATGTCTTATAAGTGCTATCAATTATTTATTTCGGACAGAACTCGGACATTGTAGAGTCTATACATTTGTAACATATTGGACTTTCATGTTACGTATCGCATTGAAACATGAACGCGGACCTCGATGAGAACAAATGAATTGAAAGTTTGCAAGTTTACTATTTTATTTTCAACAGAATCACATTTTTTAAACCGTGCATCAATATTTTAATGTTTTTATTTAAATTTCTTTTAAAAATGTCACATCTATTGTTCATTCATTTGTTAACAATTGTGAAGCATGCGACTTTACTAAGAATACACACATTTAACGGAATTCGATAAAATTGGATGAAAAAAAACCCCGATAAATAAATAAAGTTTGTCTTGCTTGAGTGATTTACCTGTACAAAGCTTGGGTCTCAACGATGTTTAAAACGAATTGATGCCTGTTTGAAATAGTTTAACGGGGGCGTGGCCTAATAGTTGGACGTACATTACCAGCAACTTGATTTCAATTGATTCACCGCAAAGAAATCTATTTGACTGGCGTTAAAATGAATTGAAATGAATTGAAATGAAGTAAAATTATTTTTTAATTTTTGTCAATTTTTATCAAATAACAATTAATCTCATTTAAATAGCGTTAACACGTTTTTGTCCGTTCAAGCTAAATTCGGGTTACTAGTGATTTAAATAAAATGAAGGGGGGACTACATCAAACTTTGTATGACGCATTGAACTTAAGATTCGATTTTGTTCCGTCGTATTACCATTAATCAGAAAATTACAGTTGACACCTTCCACCTCCCTATTTTGTTGAAATTGCATCCAATTCGGAAACTCTTTGTTTTCACCCACTTGTATAACGTTGGATATTGTAGTTTGGTAAGGGTGAAATCCGGGACAATCAACGCCTGCCCATGGAGCCTTATTTGTTTGAATGTCCTCGTGACTGATAATTGATGTTTTATTCGTTGTTTTTACCATGTTTAAGGATAATGTATCTTCTATGTTTATATTTTTTAAATCTTCTTCGTTATGTACAGTTCTTTCAGCATTGTGACGACGTTCCGTCTTTCGAATTTTTGAAATGTTAGATATAATAAATCCTGAATCAATAGTATGATAATAAGAACAAACTGATAAAAGTAGAAAACAAATTGTACTTGTGACAATGAAACTTTTGTTGTATCTACGTCGACAAAAGACTGTATACATCTCTAGAATGGTAACACGTGTCTTTATATTTCACTGACAATACTATTCTTTAAACAAGATGAAAACGTGTTGGCCATTCACTGCAACGAAATTTATATATATATATATAACTCTACAACAGATTTATCCATCGGATCACCAGCAAGGATGGTGATACATGGCTGTGTACATTATGTATATACAACTCGTCTAGCGGGACGGCTACAGTGCAGGCGATTT
The DNA here is from genome assembly GCF_965363235.1 of Mytilus galloprovincialis. Lineage (NCBI taxonomy): Eukaryota > Metazoa > Mollusca > Bivalvia > Mytilida > Mytilidae > Mytilus > Mytilus galloprovincialis. The sequence goes on from NC_134846.1 coordinate 12,132,998, forward strand.
GGTGTCACGATATCTCAGTAGCATGGGTTCGAATCCCAGCGAGGGAAGAACAAAAAATTGCGAAAGCAAATGAACAGATCTAACATTGTTGGGTTGATGTTAAGACGAGTTGTATATATATATATATCTGTACATATCATATTGTTAATGAATATAACTCCCTCCTACTATGCTATTGACTCGTTCTGAAGTCATTGATTTACAATTTTTCGGGTACGTTAACGTTGACAGTTAAAGATATTTATAATATCTGTATGAGGATTTATAGACTGTGGCTTTGCCTTACTTTTTGTTTGTTAAGGAATTTTGATTAAATCTAATGTAAGTTCAGTAAACATGCCTAAAAGTTGAAATTTTGTTATATTAAAAAAAAATTAGTGTAAAATTGAAAGTAATGATTCAGACATATCAATTTAATGAATGTGGGTTGTACTTTAAGAAGTTATTTTTCTCTATAAATGTCGGCCGTTATATGCTTTTTGATCGGGTTGTTTTATTTATCACTATAAAACTACAGTTCGAAAGTCATAAATGGATTGAGAGAAAACCAGTCTGGATTACAAACTAAAAGCGAGGGAAACACATCAACTATAAAAGAAAAAAAACCAGAACAACAGAAACACTAAAGTCCAACAAAAACAAACGCCAAAATACATAGATACGAACTACAACTAACAACCCACATTTTCCGTATTGGGACAGGACATTTTAAGAATAAAACAAATTTTCATTATACATGTAGCAGTAACTTAACCTTACGTGATAAAAGATCATTTTACCAAGCTGTGAGAATAAAACATCCCTTACAGCTTCTCTTCTGTATTTTGCTACTTATGTTTCTTTTACTTTTTTAGACAACTGGTTTTTTTTTAAATGAACGTTAAGTTTTTCTTGAATTATTTACACTTCGGGAAGAATGTAGTTTTTGGTCAATTTAATATTATTTTACATTATATTACAAAACAGGTATCAGCTGTAAATTCAGTCATAAGTAATTTAATATCAGGTTTATGTTTTAAATATGATATAAAAATGTATACGAAAGGTGTCATATATGTATTCAAAGAATATTTAGTAGAAATTTCGCAACGCTTACCTTATGTATAGAGTATTTTACAAATAAAAGACGATCTTTGAATAAACCTCCCTGTTGTGTGAATGAATATTGGTGTGAGCGATTATTGGTCTAAAAAGTTTACAAATTGATATTGAGTTATTCCATTTTTTGTTATGTTTTATATAAAACAATATATCTTTTCATCTTTTCATAGTATGATGTAACAGGAGGTTTATATCAATATAAATGCGTACAAATCATTACGGAAATTTAAACCAACTTATATATGTGTACACATTGATTGAAAAAAAGAAAATATTTCCTCTTGTGTTCGTTTTATTAACAATAAAGCTAAAATAAATCTATTATCATAGTTTATCGCAACTGATTTCAAATAAGGAATATTAAATTAAATTTTAAAACAAATGGTTGTATCTATATATTTCTAAATCTCAAGCTTTCAGATGTTTGTTTTGTTAGCATTCCTGATGATGGTAAATCATAGTAAGAGCTTCAAACACGAATACTGTTACTTTTCTGTTGAATTTGTAGAAGGAGTTATGGTTGTTCAAATGCATTTGTTTTCATTTTGGTGAAGTGTTATCGTTCTTTTTTTTAGCCATGACATTGTCAGTTTATTTTCAATCTATGAGTTTGACTGTCCCTCTGGTAACTTTTGTCCCTCTTTTTCATTTGACACGAAGATGGGGAGAAAAGATTCAGTTGTTATGACTTTCTAAGGAATAAAAATAATCGATGAAAAGTAGGAAAATGGTTACTTGAATTTCTACCAGCCTATAGTAAAGGAGAGGGAAATCATCAAACACCAATACTAAAATGGTATGTTAATTTCCTGAAAAAAAAGCACAAAGGATTAGTTTTAATCGCAAATGTTCTGAAAATTAAAGTAAAAGTGTCCTTTCAAAGAAGAGCAAACGTCCCATGCCGACTGTCGTGGCGAGAATCTTCATATTTTATTTCAAGTGTCGTTTAAGACCCCGTTTACACTGGCAAATAAATTGAATCGATCTTAAAAAGACCAGTTCGCGTTTACATTGCACAAGCAAGATCGATCGAGATCGATCTTATTTAATCTAGTGCGTTTACACTTCAACATAAAAAGAACCGGTCTGACCTTTATTTTCCTATCTAAATATAACAAACACCTGAAAAAAGATCGATCGCGATCGATCTAAGCGTTTACACCAAAAGTAAGATCGATTCAAATAAGATCGATCTTTTTAAAACCACCTCTAGAGGTACACTTTTTAAGTCCGATTGAAGATCGATCTTACTCGTTTACACTGGACCAAAGATCGATAATTTTTGTTAGTGTAAACGGGGTATTTGTATGGAGAGTTGTCTCATTGGCACTCACACCACATCTTCCTATATCTATCTTAATCATGATTAGGTTTTATTACATTTTATAAGATTACATTTTATTTTACTAATTAGAGAACATTGAACATTGTAAGTAATTTTAAAGGAATTAGGAGTTTCTATCATAACATATCAATTTTCATGGGTTTAAAATTACTTGTAAAAAATAAACTAAATTGATCAAATGAAAAAGTGCATTTTCATGAACAAATGAAAAATTGTATATTTATGAACAATTTACCTGGAATGTTTACTTATTACTAATAACATCTAGTGTATACCATATCTTTTCCCCATATTAACCCTGCTAACATCCCGAGACTCTGATACTAGTCCAAGGTGCTTGCAGAGGGCTCAAATGTATCACGGGTTGATACAAGGGCCCGTATGGAAAAGGCAATGTTATAATCTATTCATCACATATTAAACACATGATTTAACAGAAGGTAAAAAAAAAATTTATTCCGTTGGGCAAGTTCATACATTTTTGTCCTCTATTGACTTAACTTTTTAACGGCTCTATGTGATGATATTAAAATAAAACGCCCATACTAGTTTATATCAGAGTGCCACATAAAACAGCTGTGGCGTTCCATATTACAATGTCATTTACCATATTAACTAAAATAACTTAAAATACATCTAGGAGGGGTGTATTTCTGTATTCAGAATAATTCTTATTTTGTGAAGAACCACACTGATTATATCAGAAAATACACTAGAGATGATATTATCAAAATGCTGGACTTTTCAGTCGACAACATATTTGTGGAGTTTTGAGGATTGATAATTCAACAGACAGTCCGTATTTCGATTGGTACTAACTGTGCACCCCTTTCAGCCAATTTGTTATTTTAATGCTCGTATGAAAGCAGAATCCATCCAGAACCTTTTAAACGACAAAACACACCTTGCAAAATTCTTTTATTTTATTTTCAGATATATTTTTTTATGTCCGATCCCTAAATAACCAATTTTTCATTGTTGTTTTGTTGGTTTCCTCTTATATATGATGCTTTTCCCTCGGTTTTATTTTGTTACCCGGATTTGTTTTCTCTCATAGATTTATGACTTTTATCAGCGGTCTACTCCTGTTGCCTTTATTCATCAGTCAGTACTTGCATCTCATATTCCAGTAGACTTAACATGAAGGATACTTCTGATTCTAAAAGGACTGCGCCTTACCTTGATCTTTTGATCAAATGTTGACACAGATGGAAGACTCCTACCTAAAATCTATGACACACGGGAGGATTACAACTTCTCAATTATCACCTCCCCATTCTCAGCTGTAACATATCCTCTGCACCGTCTAATGGTGTGTCCATTTCTCAATTGATACGTTATGCTCGTGCATGTTCACAGTATACGAACTATATATACAGAAGTAAGCTCCTTACGCAAAAAAGGATCGAACATGGCTATGAGGAAAAAAGATTAAAAATGACACTCCGTAAAATTTATGGACACAATCACTAATTGGTTGATCTATTCGATGCGCTTGTATCTTACCTAAGTAACGATATTTTTACCTAGTTTTGTATTGTTGTTTCACATTTTTGTCGCCTGTTTTCTAAGTACCGAATGTGACCAATTCCTAAATATAACTTTTATATTTTTTGCGAGTGTGAATTTTATATTGCTGAACGACGTGTCTCGGTATTCATACATCCAACATTCATTTATGTTTCTTTTCAGTGTTATGTTGGATAAAGTGTTATCTCTTATCGTTTGTGGTTTGAATTTTGTATTTTCGGTATTTTGTCTTGTATAGTCGATTTAATTTCCATTTTCACAGAATAGTATTGTGTTAATCGAAACAATATTGCCGTCGTCACAGTATTAATACAAAATTGCATTTCAATACCGTCATAATCACGATAATAATTTGGACTAATATTGTGAAAGTAATTATTAATATTCAATCTCGTTCAATTTATTTGTATTAATTTCCAGATTGTATAATACGCCCCCAAACAATACGTCACTGTTTGGGGAAGAGTCCTGTGCTGTCGTTAAACGAAGATGCTCGTTGTTATTCTGCGGTTTACATGTTACAAATGTACTATTATATTATTTATTTGTGATAAATTATGTGCTCTTGCATTTGTTTGTACTGTATTGCTGTCACGTAATGTTGTCATTTCAGAGATATTTTAACCTAGCAATATAAACGGGAGATTTGGCTTGATTAGAACCAGATTCAACGCACCATTTGTTTTCTTAAAATGTCCTGTATCAAGTCAGAAATATGGCTGTTGTTATCAAATAGTCCATTTCTATTAACGTTGTCGTTCGTTTGATTTTGTAGCACTTCAGTGTTTCTGCTGCTCCATTGTTTTTCTCTTATAGTTGATATGTGTCCCTGGGTTTCAGTTTGTAATCCAGATTTGTTTACTTTCAATCGATTTATGACTTATGAACAGCGGTATGTTTTTATTGACTTTATCTATCAGTCATTTTATATTTTTTCCATTTTTCTTTTTTATTATTATTTTATATTTTCCCCATATTTGTTTTAATTATCATTTTATATATTTTCCCCTATCATCATGATTATTAATCATAATTTTATCATATTTTGTGAGGACCTTATCATTCTTTGATAATATTCGTTATTTTGGTATCTTCATTACTCATCCTTTATTAATACCCATATCCCAGTGAACTTGAAATTAAGGATACTACTGATACTAGAAGGACTGCTTCATACCTTGATCTTTTCCTTAATATTGACGTAGATGGACCACTTCACACGAAAATCTATGACAAACGGGACGATTTCAACTTCCCAATTATCAATTTCCCATTTCTCAGCAGTAACATACCCTCAGCCCCTTCGTATGGTGTTTACATATCACAATTGATACGTTATTCACGTGCTTGTTCACACTATACGGACTTCATATACAGGAGTGTGCTCCTTACGCAGAAACTGCTCCAACAAAGTTATGAGGAGGACAGATTAAATTTGACACTCCGTAAATTTTATGGACACCATCACGAATTGGTGGATCCATATGATGTCTCTTTAACCAAACTAGCTAAGGACATTTTTATCACATGGTAGATTGTGGTTTGTCATTATGTCGTCTAATCTTTTCATTACCAAACGTGACTTATTCCCGATTGTGACTGTTTTGCTGAATGTGAATTCGCATTACTATAAGACGTGTTTCTGTACTTGTTGATCCCAAATTCATGTATTTAGTTTACATGTTTAATGTTATATTTGTAATTCTCATCGGATTTTGTCAAATGTGTTGACGTCTTTTTATTATATTTAGGTGTTACGGATAGAAAAATTAATCACCGCCTTTATTAATTATATTAAATTTTGTACGATTATTTACGTTTGAAGTTGGATTCATAACAAACTGGACATATATATATATATTACAGTTAATTGTTATTAATAAGTATTGCAATATGCATTTTGTTTAAATGAATTATCAGTATTTAGTTCTAATATAATCTTAAAACTACCTAATTCTATCTCACTTTGATAGTTTTTCATATGTGACGTCATGCTGTTTCTAAATTTCATAAATTCAAATGTGGCATAACGTTTGTGCCTTTTCGCCATCGTATGTGACGTCACATTTTTGTAATTACGTTGACGCCTGGACTGATTCGTGTGTGTCTATTCTGTGTTAAACTTTAATAGCATTTTGTATTCGGGTTTAGTTTTCTGTAATTAGTTAATACTTCAGTTTCATTATGTATATCTCTTTCATATTCATTTGTTAAAATTTACTGTTTGCAATAGCATGAATTGTTCTTTATAATAAGGATGTTCTTATCCCGGGCATAAAAACAATGCCGTATTTGGCAAAACCTTTTCAACTTTTTATCTTCAGTGTTGTACAACTTTGTACTTTTTTCACTTTCGATCTTTTATATCTGGGCGTCACTTGTAAGTCTTGTGTGGACAAGGCGCGTTTTTGGCGTATTGAATTTTAAACCTGATGCTTTTTGTTATCTATTAATCATGTTTTTCTTTGTCTAATATTTTTTATTAATTTGTATTGTAGTCCTGTAATATTATGTTGTCATTTCAATGTTATATTTAACTTTGCCATTAAAGTGCGAGGTTTGGCATGCCACAAAACCAGGTTCAACCCACCACTTTTATTCCCCTTTAAAAGTGTCCTGTACCAAGTCAGGAAGATGGCCATTGTTATATGATTGTTCGTTTCTGTGTGTGTTGCATTTTAACGTTGAGTCGTTTGTGTTTTCTCTTATTTTTGAGAAATTAAGATAAGACGTGGCACGGTACTTGTCTATCCCAAATTCATGTATTTGGTTTTCATGTCATATTTGTTATTCTCGTGGTGTTTTGTCTGATGCTTGGTCCGTTTCTGTGTGTGTTACGTTTCGGTGTTATGTCGTTGTTCTCCTCTTATATTTAATGCGTTTCCCTCGGTTTTAGTTTGTTACCCCGATGTTGTTTTTTGTCCATGGATTTATGAGTTTTGAACAGCGGTATACTACTGTTGCCTTTATTTCTTTCCTATTGTTTAAACATAATTAAGACCATCGTCAGTCTTCAGCAAGTAAACACTAAATTTAAATGTGATTTCAATCTTTTTATAAATATCATTAATCTACTGCTATGGTTAGATATTAAAAAAACTATTCCAAAACATCGTGTATCGTTATTGGAATTGGTATAATGCCCAACACTATTAATTTTTACTAAACTTTTATAAAATTCCAGAGGAGAGCGATTTAAAAATGGAGAAAAGGTTTTTGTACTATAAATAAAAATTCTTGTGCATAAGAATATCTAACTCAATAATATAACTGAGGGATGATCAGTTTATCTATCTGGTACTTGATTAGTACGCAACATGTCACATTCATATCCTACTTTCTTTAACAATTTCAAAATAAGATTGAATTCTTTTAATCTGACGAAAGCATCCTTTAAAAGAATTAATTGAATTCATTTTTAACTTTGAATAACATCTGTTTTCATTTATTAAGCTATATATTGATGTGGCGAGATTGAAAGGGCAAAATTAATAAACTGCAAAATGTATATACTTTTATTAAGAATCTAATATTAACAAATGACGTTTTATAATTATAATAATAGTCAGTCGGTCACCAAAAAGAATTGCTCGGTCATTTTTTTAAATAGAAACATGAAAATTAAAGGGGGAGAAAATCTGTCTATTATAAAAAAAAAAAAAATATGAGTCTGCTTTAATCAAAACTTTATTAAATTTTGCCATGTATTGACATTTGTATGTTTGAATGATTGAATTGTGTATATACTAGTAATATATAATGTAATATATATTGTATTTTAATGTAGGAATGTATGAATGATAACTGTATGCATGTATTTTGTTCTAATTGAGTTCCCTCTTAAAATAAAGAATTTATTATTTATAATTATTATAATTATTATGACAACGGAACATCAGACGCCGCCCCATCCATCTTTTATAGTGAATATCTTTGATGAGATGATTAGCAGCAATTCTTGGACAGTTTCAACATACTTTAAAACATTAATATTACACCATTAGTTTCCTGACACATGTTCCACTGAATAAGCAATGATATAGGTAAATGCTTCAAACATCTGTTCAAACCTTCGGTTCAAAAACGTCTCAATCTTTTCTCCTAAATAATTATACTGTACAAATAGTATTTTTTACCAAAATCTGGGTCTACCGTTGACAGAATTACTCGAATATAATGATTTTGTTAAAGCTGCAGCAAGGTCCGCATGTCGACCTTTTAGTTTCCAGAACAGTACCTTTACAACATTATTCGATACTCTGGTCTGGTCAGTCAAAGGCTATAGTGCATCCAGTTGGGGCACTCGTTCCTTTTCTTGTATTAACGCTGTCCAGAACAAAGCTATCATTTTTTTATTGGTGTTCGCAAATAAACGCCAAACCATGCCATTTACGGGGACATGAGCTAGAGACCAACTAGTGTTTTGAATAATGAACAAGTGTTCGAAGGCACTGGGCAAGATGTATTGTCATGAACAATGGCAGAATAAATTATAAGAATTAAAATGATGGTCACATAAAAATGATGTAAATAAGACAAAAAAACTGCTGTAATAGAGACCTGATAACAATTAAAGATTGTAATTTTTAATTGTTCGCATATTATTTAAAAAATATCGAAGAATGGCAAACGAAATTTTTTTCACAGAGTGATGCTACAGAGTTCTATTTTAAGCAAAATATGTCTATTAATTTTAGAAGTGCTTATCTAAAACTCGTTAATTATGCGCGCCTTTATAACGTCATTAACCAGATAGAGGGGATCGCCTGTATCCCTGCACTATTAACGTTCATCAAGAGTCTTAGTGATCGTCATTGTGCAGGATAAACTAGAAATTATGTTTGTACGTAATCAAAATTCCCTAATGGCAGCAGTGCTGATTGTCAGTTATGATAATTCAATTTGCTGAATAATTCGTGCAATATAGTTTTCCAACAAATACAATGTAGCTCAACATGGGAACGAAAGTGACGACGCCCCTAAACGCACATATAATCTTCAAGAAAACCAGAGTTTTTCACGGACAAGCATCGAATTCGAAAGTTGTCTATTTGATGAGTTTACATTTCAATATCACGTATCATTTGAATAACTTTTTGTTAAAATTTTTGCATCTGTAATTTGGACAGTTTGACAGGTGTAGAATTTGCATCCACCATACAAAACAGGTTTTTTTTTCGACGTGTTGACATAGTTCAGTACCTTCTTTTAATGCAGTGTCCCAAGGTATTCCGGATTTTTCTAAAGCGCTTCAAAAATGTAGATAACCGACTAGTACTTGTGACGGGACAGAACCAAATAGCTGGCCTTGTTTTTTTCACTATTTCGTCCATAATTCTATATGTGTTTTCCAATATCAATAAAGAGAAAAACGTATCACAAGTTGTAATTTCACTTTACAATAATGTTGTTTTGCATTCATATATTTACATGATTTACGTGTACTATCATGGCCTGTTCCTAGTTAAAAAAAAAACAAATGATATAAAACGTTATGACCAATACTATTTATTTCAGTTACTGTTGTTTAAACAGACACGGCTTCCTCCGCCTCATTTTGAGAATTATATCTCGAATTTGACATACACAGTCATCTCAGTACAAGAATCTATGACAAACGAGAAGATTTTAATTTTAAAATTATAAATTTCCCCCACGTACCTTAGTAGCAATATACCCAACTTCACCTGCATATGGGATATACATTTCCCAACTTATTCGATATTCAGGAGCTTGCAGCTCCTACTCAGACTTTGTAAAACGTCACCAGTGTCTGTGCACAAAGTTGATGAACCAGGGGTATGTCAAAGAACGTCTCGTCCTTTTCCTAAAAAAAGTTCATCGGAAGGTACCAAGACCTTGTTGATAAATATTCTGTATCAACTTCACAAATAATACATGATTGTCTTGATGTATAGATTCTGCGTACTGACGTTGTTTATCATCTTAACAACGTGCTATATTGGTTTTTTTTCATTTTTCTTTGTTCTATTATTATTATTATTATTATTATTATTATTATTATTATTATTATTATTATTATTATTACGTTAACTGTTTGGATTGTTTTCTGTGATATCCATTGACGTGGCTCGGTACTTATACATCTTGTCAATGTGTTTGTATTATATTTCATTTTTGCTAGTGTGTATTGTATATGCGACTTTTTGTGTTTCTTTGGTTCTCATAACGTGACTCTGTACTTTAAAAGATCCCATCATTATGGTATTCTTCTTTTAAATGTCATTATGATATAGATCTATTATATATTAGAAAATACGTTGAACGACAAACGACAAAATTATTTTAATCGAGTAGTGGTATTAACCATTTTTGGATTCTTAGAAATTCTACAGAACTTCTGGACAATTTTTAATATCTGTCTATTTCTAAAATTAATTATAAGATACTTTTGATTTTTTAAACCCTGTATGCCAACATTTCCCATTTGAAATTATAAAATTGTTTTGTGTACACGTCATAAACATCGAACGATAAAGTTTCTTACTATGTGACGTATAAATATTCTGACGTCAGACACGCGAAGCAATGAATATGTTTTTAATTTGATAGATAAATTTGAGAAAGGAAATGGGGAATGTGTCAAAGCGACAACAACCCGACCATAGAGCAGACAACAGCCATCTTGCTTGTGTGCTTTTTTGTAAAATTGTATGTTTTAAGAATGTGTCACGTACCGAGGGTATGCAACCTTTTACTCTGGGTTTCATACCAGAGTCGTTTCTCTGAATAAAGTAAAGGCTCAAGAATTGGTAGCGTTATTTTATCAACTGAATTTTCGGATTCTCTTTATATTGATGCTGGGCATCCAAATTAAGTAGGCTCTGGGTATTAGATGATAATGCCAAGGATGATAATTATAATGACGTCCTGGTTTATAATGCTTTATTTAATATCTTGATATACTTTTGCCTAGCCAGTGCTTTCTAAAAGCAACGAACTATTAACTATATACTGAGCCAGTGCTTTACTTGTAGCCACTGCTTTATATCTACTTGATTTGGGCCTTTGCGTGTGTTAGATTGTTTGGTCTGAGTCACTACTTTGCTCGTATTCAATGCTTCATCGTCTGGAAATGCTTTACCTTGTATACAGCCAATGTTTCTCTCTGAAGCCTCTACTCCTTCAGCAGCTATAATTAATTAATCACTTGGCTCCTTATTCAGAAACACTGCTTATAATTTTTATTCAGAACTATACATTAGTCTTACTTTTATTCTGTCTCTTGTTAATAATCCAACTGCTCGGCTTGAATTCTAAACCCAGAACAAGGTGAACTGTGAAAACCTTGGTATAGATAGTAAATTGTAGACTCGTCCATGCAATAGCCTATTCCAAAAACGACTTTATCACTAAAACGTTTAACAACACCTAAGCATATATGATATAACAAAGCACAATTGTGACGGTTATATACTTTGTAACAACTGATCATGATCGTGGGAATTCCGGATTTGTAGGTCAATTCCTGACCGAAAACAACTACTTATCACCCAGTAAAATGTAAACAAATCGAAAGTGAAAGTAAAACAATGTTTAAATAAATGAAGGGGATGAATGATATTTCTTTCTGTTGGACTTTACAATTGGATTATAAAATAAGCAAGAACCAAGTAAGTTTGTAAATTCATCACAATACCCACGCCTCCACGCGTCCCGGCATTTAACAAAATCAATTGATATAAAAAAAAGAAGATATGGTATGATTGCCAATGAGACAACTATCCACAAAAGAACAAAATGACACAGACATTAACAACTATAGGTCACCGTACGGCCTTCAACAATGAGCAAAGCCCATACCGCATAGTCAGCTATAAAAGGACCCGATAAGACACTGTAAAACAATTCAAACGAGAATGAGCACATCTACATCAAGTAGTCAGTGTTCAGTCCCAAACTCTATCCGGGTATTGTCTCGAGCCATGTCATTCAAAAACCACAATTCTCAATATCATTAAATAAACTCATCATAGATACCAGGACTAAAATTAGTATAAACGCCAGACGCGCGTTTCGTCTACAAAAGACTCATCAGTGACGCTCGAATCCCAAAAAGTTAAAAAGGCCAAATAAAGTACGAAGCTGTAGAGCATTAAGAACCAAAATTCCTGTTAAACAACTGTTACTTCTACAGTAACTAATTCACTAAATCAACTGTTACTTATTCATTAACTAACCCCTAAAACAACTCGTAGATGTATAATCTACCCGACATGACAAGATTCCCACTCAACTGTTTACTATTGTCTTAACACTTGAGGAAACGTGTAATATGTGCATCAACTTAAATATATCACCTTTATCCTAAGTACCCTTAAGTCGTTTTACATCTATGTTTCAAATATGCATGCAGACAGATTTTTGAGCAACCAAATTTTAACTTTGAAAACCAACAAGCTAAGAAATACATTTGAAAACCACCGAAAACATCACAAAGCGTTGCCACACCATCCTCAATTATTACATGTCCAAGGAAGGACACTGATTTTGCGAACAACGAACACGTTTTGGGTTTTAACTTTAACCCGGCGTCAATCAATCTATCAAAAACTTGTCGCAAATTAGTTAACATCTTTTCAAAATTTCTGCCAAAAATACACCAAGCAAATGTTCAACTGTAGTCCAGCCATAACTCTTTCCATTAACCGCTCAAATGTTGCCAGAGCACAGGCAAGCCCAAACGGCATTTTACGAAATTGGAAAACTCCACGCCGTGTCGCGAACGCAGTTTTAGGGCTGTCACTCTCTTCTGCCTCTACCTGCCAATAACCTGAGCAAAGGTCTAAAGTTGAGAACCACTTTTTGCCAGCTAGCTGCTCCAATGAATCGTCTATTCAACGTAACGGATACGCGTCTTTTACCGTAAGGTCATTGAGTCGATAATCGACACAGAAGCGAGTCTACCCGTCCTTCTTTTTAACAAGTACAATCCCTGATGACCATGGCTCTTCAGATGGCTCGATCACGCCTCATTCTAACATATTGTCAATATGTTTGTCAATTTCGTCGCGCATGGCTACCGGTGTCCGACGAGGTGGTTGTTTGACAGGATAATTTGTTCAGGTGTTGATGCGATGGCGTACAATACTAGTACATCCGAGATCGTTATCGGACAGCGCAAAAAGCGACTTGTATTGCTGCAAACAGTTAGTAACTTGATGACTCTGCTTCTCAGTCAAATGGAAACTTGCTTCATTGACCAGCTTCTGCAGTTCGCTGTCCAGTTTTAGATGTTTGAGTTCTTTACTGGTGTTTCCAGTCATGGTGATGACATCTTCTACTGGACTTATTTCTACAACAATGGTTCCGGTTCGTATTGTTGTAACATTATTTGAAACATTTAGCAATCTAATTGGCACATGTTCTCGTGCTTCAACCAGGGTTTTTCCCAGTAAAGCGTTGTCCCTTTTTACAAACTTCTCGCATGGCTCAATAATGCCTATCTGCAGTTTACTGGTTAACGTATCACAGTCATTAATCCTACCACGTGAAAAAGCTTCTGTTCCTGGTGGTATACTGATATCCTATGCGGATGAAATTCTGTAACAGCCTATTGTGCCAGAAAACGCCATAGGATATGTGTTACTTTTGCATTGAAGGATTTCCTGTTGTAAATCTATTTTGCAATTATTCTTTTTCATAAAATCTAAACCCAGTATCCCGTCAATAGATATGTCAGCAGCCAAAGCTTCAACTATAAATTTGTCTTGTCCAATCTCTATACAGAACATTCCCTTACCAGCTATGCTAAGCTCTGTTCCATTTGCCGAAATAATGACTTGGGTAATTGGTTCAAGTTCCGGTCGTTCGTTTTTCTGTATTCTGTAAAACAAAGCGTGCGAAACTAAAGTTACCGTGGCACCAGTGTCTATTTAAAACTTGGTAGGCTGATTATGAACTGCGACGTCAATGTACGCACAAGCTTCCATGTTTGAAGCATTTTCTCCCACGTAAATTTTTCTTCTTTCCATCCGCCTGTGCCGACTGTTGTAGTGTTAAGGCCGCACTGCTCCGTTTCCCCTACAATTGTTTTTATTGTAAGGCTTCTTAGGAGCTCTACATTCATTTCTAAAATGTCAAAATCTTCCACAATTGTAGCATTGTATGTTGTCTTTCCATCCAGGTATATGGGTATCGGAGTCTTTCCTTGTCATATCGCTTTTAAAATTATCAAGGTCTTTTTGGAGGGATTCAATTTTTGTTGAAAAGTCTTCCATCGTTTTTGACATTTTATCGTAAGACTCATTTGGTTCAGTGCATGTGGCGTGCAAATGACCTCTGACAGTGTCGTATTTCCTTTCAGCCTTGTAAAAAGCTCCTAATTCTACGGCAAGACATATTGTTTGATTGAGGTTTTCCGGCCTAGATTGTTTTATCTTTATTCTCATCTCTGAATCTACAATAGAATCTAAAAATTGTTCCCTTGCTAAAGTTTCTTTAACCTCGCTTGGTGCGTCGGGATAAGCCTTGTTTACCAATCTTCTTATGGCCTGACCAAGCTCCGGCAAACTTTCACTTGCTTTTTGTCTTCTTTTTTTAAAATTATACTCGGTACAACTCAGTCTGGTTTGAAGGCGATAATCTTTTTTGCAATGCTTTTATTAAGCAGTAGTATAATCCATTCTTTTCTCAGTAGGTAGATCACTAAACACTCCCTGTGCCTGTCCTCTTAAAGCTGTTGCAAGGTACAGACCCTTCTCTTGGTCATCCCAGTTGTTGATCACCACACAGGCATCAAAATGAGACTTAAAATCGCTCCATTCACTCGTTCCGTCATAGTTGGCAAGCTTCATTTCGCGCCGTGTCTTCCCGTGGATAGGTATGTCACCGGAATTAGTGTTGCGGACTTGCTTGTTTTGGCGTAATTCTTCCCGCAGTATCGGTGGTACATCTGACATCGGAATTGCTTCGGTTTCTGCTTCCTTCTTTGTGGTGTGTGTCTTCTGCGTTGTCTGTCCTTTTGGTCGTGCTCCTTTTTCGTCCGTCTTTATAGTGGTAAATGGCCCATATAAATTTAAAAAAGAAGATGCGGTATGATTGCCAATGAGACAACTATCCACAAAAGACCAAAAAGACGCGGCACTTCGGGTGTTGGAATATTCCGATCGGTACCGACACTGGCACGCTGCGTATTGTGCATGAAATCGCCGTGACGCGTTTGAATTATACCAGAGTCACTTAAATTTTTTACTGGTTTTTTTTGGGGGGGTAGAATGTAAATTTGAACTAGGTCCCTTGCTCATTAAAGTCTGCATTCTATCGCCTAATTCTTCTTCTAACAAACTTATTTGTTGCCCTAACTCATTATACTTGTCCATATTTAATATGTTATTTAAAATATAACCAGAGCCTTGCTGTATCCCACCGCTGCCACCAAAAACTATGTCACGTACCGGGGGTACGCAACTCCTTTACTCTGTGTTTCGTACCAGAGTCGTTTCTGAATACAGTCAAGGCTCAAGAATTGGTAGCGCTATTTTATCAACTGAATATTCGGATTCTCTTTTATTGATGCTTGGCGTCCAAATTAAGTAGGCTTTGGGTATTAGACGATAAATGCTAAGGATGATAACTATAATGACGTCCCGGTTTATAATGCTTTCTTTAATATCTTGATATACTTTTGCTTAGCTTGTGCTTTCTGAAAGCAACGAACTATTAACTATATACTGAGCCAGTGCTTTACTTGTAGCCACTGCTTTATATCTACTTGATTTGGGCCTTTGCGTGTGTTGGATTGTTTGGTCTGAGTCACTACTTTGCTCGTATTCAATGCTTCACCGTCTGGAAATGCTTTACCTTGTATACAGCCAATGCTTCTCTCTGAAGCCACTCCTTTTTCAGCAGCTATAATTAATTAATCACTTGGCTCCTTATTCAGGAACACTGCTTATAATTCTTATTCAGAACTATACATTAATCTCACCTTTATTCTGTCTCTTGTTAATTATCAAACTGCTCGGCTTGAATTATAAACCCAGAACTACTTGAACTGTGAAAACCTTGGTATATATAGTAAATTGTAGACTCGTCCATACAATAGCCTATTCCAAAAACGACTTTATCACTAAAACTTTTTACAACACCTAAGCATATATGATATAACAAAGCACTATTGTGACGGTTATATACTTTGTAACAACTGATCATGATCGTGGGAATTCCGGATTTGTAGGTCAATTCCTGACTGAAAAACAATTACTTATCACCTAGTAAATTGTAAAAAAATCGAAAGTGAAAGTAAAACAATGTGTAAATAAATGAAGGGAATGAATGATATTTCTTTCTGTTGGACTTTACAATTGGATTATAAAATAAGCAAGAACCAGGTACGTTTGCAAATTCATCACAATTGTAACACAGTGATAACTGCTGTACCCATATTTAGACTATTTTATTTATTATGTATGTTTTTGTTCATCACGCATCTTTGTAAATATAACAGAATTTGATGAGACTGTTGTGAAAGTGAGAGGGTTAGCTATAAAACCAGGTTCAATCCACCATTTTCTACATTTGAAAATGCCTGTACCAAGTAAGGAATGTGACACTTGTCGTCCATTCGTTTGATGTGTTTTGTCATTTGATTTTGCCATGTGATAAGGGACTTTCCGTTTGATGTTAGTTCCATGAACGAATGTTTACAATTCAAACACACTTTTTATATGATGCATATGTTTTAAGTTAAATGAAATAGATACGACAAAACATATTATACACTGCAACCGTCGTTTAAGGTAACACTTGATGTGTATCAAAAACCAAGTCACCGAGATATGTGACAACAAGAAATAGTCGCTTACAGTCATGGTATTTTTAAAGATTTTAACAACTGCTGGTGAGCTTTTTGTCTCCATCGTTACTACCAGCCAAGTATTCATTAGTTTTGTGTTGATATGAATTTTTATTATTATTTATTTCTGTAAAGTTACTGTTTATAAAATCATGAACTAATGGAAATACTAAGGGTTTTTAGCCCACAGTCAGCCATATTTGATACATTAATTATGGAGTTCACCTGCCAAATGTTTCGTTTCATACTTCAATGATATGTTTTATGTCCGTCACAATAAATTTACAAGCCACGTGTTTTAGTTGATTTTTTTTAAAGCTGTGATTGGTTTACACCATTAGCTACTGTTTGTTGGTTTGTTTCACCTCTATATGATAATATTTATAACCATACAAGATGAAAGCTGACGTTATAGTATTTGGATGTATTATAGTAAACAGAAGTTTACAGATGCTCAATTCTCATAAATCTATTTAAAAGATACAAGCACGATTAACTTAGAGTTAAGAGGTGTTGCTGATACAAAATGTGTTCAATAACTAAAGTAATGGTAAAGTTCATGATTTTTAAGCAAAACAAATCAAATATATAGGTCGGAGTAATTACAAAATAGAATTTGAAAAAAATGGCTTTATAGCTAAGTTTCAATAATTTCTAATAAATAATTTTGGCAGTGAAGTAGATACAGATGTTATTGTAGAGTAACAAAATCAGTTGCATTGCATAAACATAAAAAAAACATTTAGAGGACGAATTTAACAAGCGAAAGTTTAGCATTTAAGTAAAATTCTGTGTAAGATTCAGATTTAATACAAAAATGGAATAAAATGACGGACGAATAGACGAACATACAAACAAAACTCCCACCACTACGAATTACATAATGTCGCTTCAGGGAGCAGTAGGTAAAGGATATAGAAAAATATGAGAGGAGGCACAAAATAATATTATGTAAGATGATATATAAATATGTAATTTGGCTTTTCGCTCCTGTTACACAGTAACTGCGACTGAGTTGTATTTTGAAATTAACATACGAACATTATATTTTTAGCTTCACAAATCTATTTAATGGTTCAGGAGCAGTAGTTGGTAAAGAAAAGGACGGAAGGACAAATTGACATGCGGATGGACAAATACACACGACTCAAGTTTATTGTACCCACTGTTGCAACTTTTGCCCTGAGGACAAGAAACTTACTTTTCCACGAATATCCAGTCAGTAAGTGTTTTATTATGTCGAAAAAATCCTCTTCTGTCTACCATTTAAGTTATTTAACTCTTTGCTTTTATATCCTAATGAATTTTTAATATTCGTTTTCATTTCGTTTTATCAAAGACATTTTTCTTTGAAACAAATACCATATTAAATTGATTTACACCACCTGTTTCAAACATGGATTCCAATTTCGCAATTGCCGTTTCCAAAAAGATATTCCATGATTTAACTTACTTTTTATTCGCCACCATTTTCTACATTTGAAAATGCCTGTACCAAGTCAGGAATATGACAGTTCTTGTCCATTCGTTTTTGATGCGTTTTGTTATTTGACTTTGCCATGTCATTATGGACTTTCCGAATTGATTTTCCTCTAAGTTCAGTATTTTCTTTTATTTTACTTTTTTCCTTCGTTTGTCTGTACAATGACTTTGATCATGTTGTCATACTGTTATATACAGGATATTTTGTATCACAATCTATATTTAACTTGACACTTTTATTTCCGCCATAGGTTTTAGCATTTTCGTTCAAGGTTATATCTAAACGTTTGTTACTGATTTGGTAATGTACCATTAAGTATATGTAAAAGGTAAACAAATGTGGCTGATAATCATAGTGCCAATACTGTCATTAATAATTTTGTATTGCTCCCTACGAGAACAAAGAAAATTCGTCTGTGTTGAAACGTTGTCCTCGGTTTCAAGAAATATAGTTAGTTTGTCTTAAGGTCTTATTTTGTCTTCACGTGAAGGTTGTAGCAGCACATCGTCGTTTATTTTGTCTTCACATGAAGGCTGTAGTAGCACATCGCCGTTTAAGTTTGGATGTGATATCCCGTTTGTATAATTGTTTGTACAAGTTCAGGTAAACTACAAAATAAAATTTCTGTGATTAAATAGTTAAAGTTATCAAAGCTAACAGGCCTATAATTTGATACGCCAGACGCGCGTTTTGTCTACATAAGACTCATCAATGACGCTCAGATCAAAATAGTTAGAAAGCCAAACAAGTATAAAGTTGAAGAGCATTGTGGACCTACAATTACAAACAGTTGTGCCATATACGGCTCAGGTAATCTAAGCCTGGTATAAAATATATAACATCCCTAAAGACAAATTCATATCGAACTATTTGAAATTTACATAATGTAAGAAAGGGCAACTGTTACAAGACCGAAAATTAGAACTAACTATAGATCCTGTGTCGCTAACCTTAGTATATGTGCATATTCAACGAGGGACACTCTCCAACATTGTACATGAAAATAATATTCATGACAAAAATCTCTGTTTTGTTTCTTGGATTGTGATCATTTAGTCTGTTGATTTTCTCTCTATCTTTTTTAGTTTTTGCTCTTAATCTGACTTGTAAGTAGATTTTGTCTTGCTGATCAATTTTATGGTTTAAAGTGTCTATTTACAATTTATCTATTATAATTTATTATTGGTATATTTATCCAATATCTAACCGTTTATAGTATGGATCACATTTCCGACCTATATTCATAAAAGAAAAGCACTTCTGACGCATGAAATTATTAAACGTGTTGTTTTCATTTTTTTTATATTAGACAAAACGTTATTAATAATAACTCTGAAAAGGAGTGGTCTGACGATATCCAGATTGTCTAAAATGTAGATTTTGTCTTCCTGATCATGTTTTCTTATCTAAATTTTTATCTATCAATTATTATTTTTGAAATATAAGGCAAAAATTCAAAAGATTGATAAAATTCATCATTAAGGTAGCACAATACAAAGATTTTATAACTCCAACTCCCAAGTTTTAAAATGCTGTAACTTTCTTAATAATGCTTGAAAATTTATAAAAGTGGTAGTTTTGGATAGATTAATCTTTCAAATTAATGCAATGTTAGTATCATGCAACAATTATGTAACCAATTATAATGTTAACTGTGTCTAAAATATTTTTCACCAAATTTCCGCTTTCAAATGAAATTAGCTTCTGCATAGGTATCCCTAGAGGGTTGATTTTATTATATGGTGTTCCTATAGCCATTATCTACAAAAGGGTGTCTCAGATTTCAGATAGAAGGTACAGAACAAATTTTACACCTAATTAAACATTATCTTCTTTTATGTGGTTAGGATGTTTACACTAATTAGAGATTTTTGAGAGAGAATGGAATACCATAGAGACAATCTGAGACACCCTTTTGAAGCCCATGATGTGTTGATTTAGATTTTGTTAAAATTTTCTGTACAGTTAAAGAGATGATAGAGCTAAATTCATTTAAGTGAACTTACCCAGATTTTGCCACTAATTACATAATGATTGCATAATAAAAATATTGCATTAATTTAAAAGATTAATCTTTTATCTATCTATAAATACCTCTTTTATTATTTTTTATTCATTTCTAAGAAAGTTACAGCATTTTAAAGGTTAGTGATTGGAAGTAAAAAAATCTTTGTATTGTGCTACCTTAATAGACCATAACTCTAATTAGAAGACAACTGACGATTGCGATTATTGTACAATTTTGTAGTACTTGCTTTGAGAACTTGCTTTGCTGATGGACGTCAAGTTGGTTACTTATTCCTTATTCGTTACTTATTCCTTATTCCTTATTCGTTACTTATTTGTTACTTGTTCGTTACTTATTCCTTATTCGTTACTGATTCCTTATTCGTTACCTATTCGTTACCTATTCGTTACCTATTCGTTACCTATTCGTTACCTATTCGTTACCTATTGGTTATTTATTCCTTATTCCTTATTCGTTAACTCTTCGTACTTATTCCTTATTTGTAATGGCCTGACCATTAAGTATAACCACGATTGGGCTCAAGCAATAAGAATATCAGGTGCTGACAATTTATTCTTAAACCAATCTAACAAATGGTAAAAAGCTGAAAAACAAATAAAATACAATTTTACAATGTGTTGAATTAATGTTTCTAGTGTATGAAATGTCCAGAATAATTGATAGCACAGTCTGTTGAATCCGAGAAAATGTTGTACTTTCAAGAACGGTTACATTTCCAGTATTTCACGGAGGAAAGATTAAATCATACGAAAGGCAATTTGAAGGCTTTAAATACAATGTTATATAATTAACTCACTCTGTGGTTAGCCACGAATATTGTCCAAGATGACGTCTCGACGAAATGTCCCTTGTGATCGTTATGACCTTGCAGTTTTCATGTAACGGATACGTGTGAGAGAGAGAAAGATATCGACGGTACGATGTTTTAACGTTAAAGATGAATAATCCTCCTAGACTGGAACACATAAATAGATTAAGAATATAATCAAACGAACTATATAAATTACGGAACGGTGTAACAGAATATTATTCCTTATTCGTTTCCTATTCGTACTTATTCCTTATTCCTTATTCGTTACTTATTCGATTTTTAAATCTTCCCCCATTTTAATTGTTTACATTCTTATCTCTGGAAATAGTTCTAAATTTGTTGAGGTAAAATGACCCTTTTATCACCTTTTTATACGTGTGTGTGCTTTACCGATCATGTTACTTTCTCTTCGATACTTATTCGTTCCTTATTCGCTTTTAATACGCGTGGTATACGTTGCACCTTGCAATAAATCAATTTTCAATTGTGTTCATGCGCGTAGCTACGTTTTCGTCAAAACGCCGTGCGTACACTTGATTTTTGATTAAAAAAAATATAGTTTTTATCTAAAATCAAAAGATCTGATTAAAATCACATCGACCGCGTAATTCTGTAAATGACAGTGTAAAACAATTCAAACGAGAAAAACTAATGGTCTTATATATATCTATAAAAAAAAAACCAGAAAATAACGAAAAACAAATATGTAACACATAAATAAACGACAACCACTGAATTGCAGACTCCTGACTAGGGATAGGCACATACGTATATAATTTGGCGGGGTTAAACATTTAAGCGGAATTCCAACCCTCCCCTAACATTGGAGAGAGGTATAACAGTCATGACAGTACAATATACTAGTATATGGACTTTTCAAACAACAGTGGGGGGCCTTTAACCGAAACTGCAGCAATGTTATGAGAAAAAACGACTGACACTGGACACTAGACAAGTTTTACGGTCATCGGCACGAATTGTTTGACCGAATCGATATATTGGAGTCTCAACACATTAGCTGTATGCTATCGCGGTCTTACATTTTGAGATACCAGTAAACTCCTATGATATGTTATTTCATGGATTCTACCATATTCCCGAATATAAAATTTGACTTCGTATGTATGTTGATTTATAGTAGAAGATGTTAACCTGATCGAGGAATCAAGTATTACGCTTTTTTAAGTTCATTTTTATTTTCTCGATCTTGATTTTTATCCGGATTATTATTACCTAATAAATTCAAAAAATTAGTACATCCATAAACGACTGCTGTCCTAATACTAACCTCCGTAACACTAAATATCTCTTGAGTAATCACATATATTGCCTTGACCTAGGTATGATCTGGAACAAAACTGGGAACTTATTGTAGGGAAAAGGAAAATCGCAAGAATACCAAACTTCAAGGAAAATTCAAAAAAGTCTATTATCAAATAGAAAATTAAAAGATCAAACACATCAAACGAATGAAAAATGACATGGTAAAGGTTTCTCATTATGTAGAAAATGATAAATTATATAGTGAATAAAACATCCCCCGTTAGCTGGAATATTTGTCAATTTCGTACATTCAGATGAATATTTTTATGCAAACAATGTTTTCTCTTAATCGATTAGGGACGTTTGAACCGCGTTAAACTACTGTTGCCTTTAATTTACATAATTATTTATTCAACGTATTAAAAAGATACTTTCAAAATAGATGAATAAGCAATCGTAAAGTGGGTATGGCAAAAAATAAACCCTTGATTGTACATATTTTTCACCAATGCAAGCGGAAACCTAGTATGCAGTTGAAATTAAAAAATAAGAAATGAAAATATTGTTTAATAAAAAGACTAAATTGGTATATTCTAATTGAATAAATATGTTTCTATCGACCTTACAAGTGTAATAAAGATGCATAATCTAGGATTTTATGTACCGTTTATAAAAGAGGGACGAAAGATACTGTTGTTACTTGATGCTTATATGCGTGTTGTTACTTGATGCTTATATGCGTGTTGTTACTTGATGCTTATATGCGTGTTTATTTTATTGACGTACGGAGCTTTGAATTATTTGTAATATTTTAAATTAAAGACACATTTTCAAAAATCAGTCGATTATGGCAGTTTCAAATTCAACTGAATCTTTTTTGTGCATAAGCACACATTCAGACGAAAAAAATATACAATGGGCTATAATTGTATTGAAAAGAGAAACTCGAGTGAACCTTGTTAAGTTCGAAGTGTTTGATTTGATTTTTCTGTCTGAACATCTTAGAAAGCAAAACTTTTTGAATGATCATCTTGCTTTGAATTTAATTATCTTAAGGGGGCTCGCGGGTCTAAATAATTTTTTTCCTTAATATAGGATTTCGCTGTATTTTTTCTATAAAAGAATTTTAATTTATACTTATTGGAAAAATTAAATTAAAAATAGGGTCACCGTTCATTTGATCCCACAATCTGCCTCCGAAAGAAGCATACACTTTTGTTAATGTCCTTTTTTCTGTTGAACTAATAGAGGTAATATCGAAATAACAAAATAACCTGATTACAGAAATCGCTTCAATTTTACAATTATTTAGTTAATGTGCAGCTTTTTTGAAAACCATTATAGGTCACCGATGTGTTAAAAAAGATATTTGACTTTTAATGCCAAAAATGACATTTTTTTACCAAAGGGAGATAATTTGGAGCTTTTTCAATGATAGAAACATTTTAAAAGTCATCTGGGGCCTAACCGAATCGATTTTTTTTTGTTAATCTTGGTACCATATTATTAAGTAATAACTTAGTGTAATAAATAAAATTTTGAATGAAAAAACAAATGTTTAATTTTTTGCTACAAATTTTGTACCTGCGAGCCTCCTTAAGTTTAAATATTTCGGCAACGTTTTTTAATTACATTAAAGTAATCAAAATGAGTACATGGGTCAAGTGAAATCCTTTTCTAATGAGTAGTAATAAAATAGTAGGTGTGTTCAAATAACATTTTTTACTAATAGTACTTTACATCAGACTTCACAACTGGATCTTACAAATGCATAACTTTATCAAAATTTCATTTTTTTGTGTTTCATTGAAAATGTAGGTTTATTAATTTTCAGCTTTAACGAAATATTAAACTAGACTTTTTTGCATTTTTTGTAACTTTCATATATTCACAATCAGATAATGCTTTTAAGTTGACTGAATGCAGACAGAGTAATTTAATTATGCGCAACAGCTAGTAAATACATTTCTCTTTTACCATACAACTGGCATATAAGAATCGTAGTGCTGCAATATGGATAAATTTACCCGTTTTCAAGAGATAAATTGACAGCGCATCATCCCTACAATAGTTGTCCTTTATACAATTATGATTGGCGTAATGGGGATATAATTTTGAAGAAGTAGAATCCTGACTGAATGACAGTTCAGGAAGCAAATATGTTCATGATATAATTGTACTACAGATTTAAAATACAGGCAAATTTAAAAGCATATTGTTTATGTTTCTGCTTAAATACGGTTTTATTAAATTGTACTATTTTTGGGGTAAGATGATTTTTAAAATTATGAAATATTAAAATTTGAAAACAAATGATTAAAGGATGTATTCTTCTGACGTTTCAGTCTCCTTGAAATCTCGTTTTGGAATTATTTCCTAAGCATGTGATACAAGTAGAAAATATCAGTGAATTTTAAAAATATTATAATCAAATATAACACTGTGAAAACATTGTGCATTTACTATGAACAGTTATCAAAGGTACCAGGATTATAAATTAGTACGCCAGACTCGCGTTTCGTCTACATAAGACTCATCAGTGACGCTCATATCAAAATATTTTAAAGCCAAACAAGTACAAAGTTGAAGAGTAAAGGCAACAGTAGTATACCGCTGTTCAAAATTCATAAATGCATGGACAAAAAACAAAATCAGAGGGAAACGCATTAAATATAAGAGGAGAACAACGACACAACATTGAAATGAAACACACACACACACAGAAACAGACTAAGCATTAGACAAAATCCTATGAGAATAACAAATATAACATCAAAACCAAATACATGAATTTCGGATAGATAAGTACTGTGACACGTCTTATAGTAATGTGAATTCACACTAAAAAATAAGAGAAAACAAACGACACAACGGAAACACAACGTTAACATGTAACACACACAGAAACGAACTATAATATAACAATGGCCATATTCCTGACTTTGTACAGGACATTTTTAAAGGCAAAAATGGTGGGTTGAACCTGGTTTTGTGGCATGCCAAACCTCCCTCTTTTATGGCCATGTGAAATATAACATTAAAATGACAACACAACATTACAGGACTACAATATAAATAAATAGGAGAACACAATCGACAAAGAAACACACGAATAATTGCTAACAAAAGGCAACAATTTTGAGGATCCAAAATTCCAAAATATTGTGCCAAATACGGCTCAGGTAATGTATGCCTGGGATAAGAAAATCCTGAGTTTTTCGAAAAATTCAAAGTTTTTGAGTAATCCAGTTTTCAAATTTTACGACCGATCAAGTCCGTCTTTTTAGACAAATTTTCGAGAAAATAGGTGAGGGGTACAAAGAAATTATTTTACAGGAATCGTGTACATCCCATATCGTTTTTGTCTTTAACTTGATTTTTACATTTAAATGTTATTAAGTATTCTTTGATAATGATTTTCAACAATTTCAAAACACTTAAGGGGACACTAGTCCTGAGATATAGCCAAAAATAAAGAAAGAATTCAATCATTAATACAAGAGGAATAGTAAAATAAAAGTTCATTTATAGAAGCCAGTTTGATTATGTTTTGTCAAAGGGAACATCTCTAATGAATTAATTACTTACAAGTGAAATTAAATCAGTATTTATGTGAAATAGTATAGAACCTCTTAGCTAGATGTGGGTTACGCATGAAATAGGCGTGATCAGCTAGTAAAAGGAAAAGAATGTAAATCCTGAAAGAGAAACAAGAGTAAACAATTTGTTTGACTGATCTTCAAAAACTCATTCTAATACAGGTAAAAAAATTATAAAAATTTTGTTTCAACCTTTGATGTAAAATCAAACAGACCTAGAAAAAAATCCAATTGCACGATATCGTTTTCTATTGATATCTATATTTGATGTTTAAATAATGCTATATAACCATCTGAAGTCGTCGGAAAAACACATCGATGATAAATTAGATGGTATCTAGACTAAAATAAACACTAAATGCTGATACATTATTTTGAGTTTATCCATCGTAAATTGTTTATTTCATACTTTTTTGCTTGGATATACATTTAAGTATGTTATTATATATGAAAGTTTGAGTAAAATCGGTGAACATGAATTAGACAACTAGTTTCCTTTAAATGTAAAATATAACCCATAATTACTCTTAGCAGGATTGCTAATGTGCTATTTCAAAAGCTAGGGTAACAGTCACTAAGAAAACCTGTCACCCTACCGGTATACATAATTCTAACTTCACGCCGACCAGTTTTAATTGTGTTTACTTATTACTGTCATGGAAAATGTAATGGCCTGACCATTAAGTATAACCGACGATTGGGCTCAAGCAGAAAAGACTATCAGGTGCTGATACTTTAATCAAGAGTCAATCTAACAAATGGTTAAAAGCTGAAAATACAAATAAAATACAATTTTACAATGTGTTCAATAAATGTTATTATAATGAAATGTCAAAGGTAATTGATAGCACAGTCCGTTGAATGCGAGAAAATGTTGTACTTTCAAGAACAGATAAATTTCAGGTATTTCACGGAGAAAAGATGTAGACAACAATTTGAAGGGTTCAAATACAATATTGTAGAATTAACTCACTCTGTGGTTAGCCACGAATTGTGTCAAAGATGACGTTTGTCCTTAGAATGTTCTCCAGTACTGGTATGACATTGCAATCTTCAGTTTTAGATACGTGTGAGAGAGGGACAAGTAGCAACGATACGATGTTTTAACGTTCTTAAAAGGTTAAAGGTGAATAATCCTCCTAGACTGGAATACATAAATACGTCATACGCATGCATCAACGATTTTTTTTTGTACTTACAATGATCGTTTTAAACACAGTTAAAAGGTGGTGATATGAACTATATAGCATAACAAAGATAATTCTAGTGCCAACAAAAATGTCTTCATTATACCTGCCTATATCAGTAATGATTTGTGGAAGAACATTTAAAAAGTGTTCGCCTCAGTTTGTGAAGAGTACATTTGTGGACTTATTTGGTCTATTTAATTCAATAAAATTTAACGGAAATAATTTGAAATAATAATTAGTAGCATATTGTAACTCAATATCTGGAACGGTTCCCGAAAGCGTAACTACACATGTACTGGTTTAGACATGATTACACAATTGGACATCGTTAATATGGACACCAACAATGAGATTTAAAAGACAAGATAACAAACAAATGACGACTACAAGGAAATTTCAAATCAGACAGTCCCTTATCAAATGAAAAACATAAAAAAGCTCAAGTAAATCAAACGAATGGAAAACTGTCATATTCCTGATTTAGTATTTTATTACGTAAAAAATTATGAAATGCCGTACCTGTCTTATAGTGTAAATATTTAAAGTGTTGTGTCGCTTTGTCTTTACGTCCTGTCATTTTCTTATCCCAGGAATAGATTACCTAAGCCGTATTTGGTACAACTTTTTGTAATTTTGGGTCCTCAATGCTCCTCAACTTTGTACTTGTTTGGCTTTATTATTTTGATCTGAGAGCGTCACCCATGAGTCTTATGTAGCCGAAACGCGCGTCTGGTGTATTAAATTATAATCCTGGTATCTTTGATAACTTTTTACACCACTGGGTCGATGCCACAGCTGGTGGACGTTTCGTCCTTCGAGGTAATCAACAGGCTATTAGTCAGCACTTATGTGTTGACATGCATATCAATTGTATGGTCATTTTAATAGATTTCCTGTTTACAATGCTTTGAATTTTTCGAAAAACTTAGAATTTTCATATACCTGGAGAAGAGTACCTGAGCCGTATTTGGCACAACTTTTTGGAATTTTTGGTCCTCAATGCTGTTCAACTGTGTACTTTTTTGGCTTTATAACTTTTTGATTTGAGCATCACCATGAGTGCTGCCTTGTAGGGGCATTAGCCTGTTCTTTTTCGAAATCTACATATTTTACTGCATGTATAAATGTTCAAGGCTGTAACAAAAGAAAAAGTGCTATAGAAGCAAAGGAGTCGTCTATTTCATTAATCACATGACGGTGTGCACAATTACAGGAAGGTCCTTCCACAATAAGAAAAGTAACCCGTGATGACAAATTAAACTAAAAAATAGAAAAAATTTTAAAAAAATGCAGATGAACTTTTTGTCTCCTGGTGAATCACATGTACAGTAGTATTCAAATGTCGACATGAACTATCTTTATCATGATAATCTAAACCCTTCCCTTGAGGTGACCGTTATAGGACGGTCTCATCCAAACTAACGTCGTATGGCTTCAATGGTTCTCCATACTTTTATACGTCAACTTTATGACGTTGATGCATGTTTCCTCATCTTGAGGCTAATCATTATCACGTTTATCATGTTTGAGGTGCATTTTGAGCTCAAACATAAGCTTGCAATATTAAAATCGGATAAATTTTGCTGTTTACTTTTTTTTAATTTTTTCCATGGCAAATCTTTATATACTTTTTAAAAGCTCTCTGTGTATTTTTGTTCAAGGCTACTTTGATCCGATGACCAAGTTCATCCTCTTTTATTTCTGATAAACAAAGGTTACTTTGTGTTCCTATTATAATAGCATTTCTGTAATTATGTTATTTAAAAAGAATGTAATCAACGTGTGATTGCCGATGATCTCAGAAAATGATTTGATGAGTTTACGGGTCCAAACCTCTATCAGCTCACTGAATGGAACAAAATGTGCTAGTAGTTGTTAATGAAATGACAACCTTGTGGAATGTGGAAGGCACTCGAAGGGATATTCGTTTAAAGAAATGAAAATGTATTTGACAATCATTAGAGAAACAGCTTTTACATATTTACTTGTGAATTATCGAATTTATCCAATCTCGATAGTTAAATTTTCAATTGTAATATTCAATAAAATAACTATCTCGATTGGATAAAATTAAATAAAAAAATGAAAATTAGGTCAAGGTCAAAGGTCAAGGTCATATTCTAATTTTTGAATTAGGCTTATTTCCACTCATCTCCAGAAACCGTATAAGATATCGACAAATTATTTTGACTAAATTGTTAGTTGCGACATGTCGTAACTTAATAATTTTAGTTGAAAGGGTGCGTAGACTATGAATGGGAGTTTTTGCCCCTATCATATCTAAAATTATGTGTAAAGTGATATAACTAATTAACCATACATATTAGAAACCTAGGGTCTTTTGATTTGAGATCCTCAGTTTGTGACCTTCAAATTGAGATCAAGGTCATAGGTTAATTTGACGTTCTAGATTTTGACCTTTGCTTTAAATTCATATCTATACATCATAAAGCCATATGAACTGACATTTTAGACTGATTTTAATATTTTAATATCAAAATAGATATTAACTGGTGGAAAGACCTTCAATTGTTCTCTGAACAATTGGTTTTTAATTGTTTTCGATTTTCTTTTTTTATCATTAAACGTGTATACTGGGTTAAAAGGACAAAGAGGGAAATATGTACATAAGCCTTGGAAATGGCAATACATATAAAGAGAAAATTAAGCTTTTCAATATATATTATTATGCCAGTCGTTTTAGATATTTATTGCATGATTGTGAAGAATAACAGCTTAGGTACATGTGTGCTATTATTATTTTACACCTCATATTATTTTAGAAAGATTAAAGAAGCATAAACTATGAGATGTGAAATAAAGTTTGAATTTTATCTCGAATGGGAGTTTTTGCCCCTATCATATCTAAAATTATGTGTAAAGTGATATAACTAATTAACCATACATATTAGAAACCTAGGGTCTTTTGATTTGAGATCCTCAGTTTGTGACCTTCAAATTGAGATCAAGGTCATAGGTTAATTTGACGTTCTAGATTTTGACCTTTGCTTTAAATTCATATCTATACATCATAAAGCCATATGAACTGACATTTTAGACTGATTTTAATATTTTAATATCAAAATAGATATTAACTGGTGGAAAGACCTTCAATTGTTCTCTGAACAATTGGTTTTTAATTGTTTTCGGTTTTCTTTTTTTATCATTAAACGTGTATACTGGGTTAATAGGACAAAGAGGGAAATATGTACATAAGCCTTGGAAATGGCAATACATATAAAGAGAAAATTAAGCTTTTCAATATATATTATTATGCCAGTCGTTTTAGATATTTATTGCATGATTGTGAAGAATAACAGCTTAGGTACATGTGTGCTATTATTATTTTACACCTCATATTATTTTAGAAAGATTAAAGAAGCATAAACTATGAGATATGAAATAAAGTTTGAATTTTGTTTTCATCAATCAATAACGGTAGTAAAATAGTGAAAAACTAATTCGTTTTTCGCAGCTAGTTTAGTTCAATTCGATGAAAATAAGCTATGAAACATCGCTGATGAATAGTTCACTTGCTAGTCAATAATAGGACCTCATTGAATCAGTAGTCATGTGAACTTCAGTTTAATGTAATTCATGACCATTATCTAGAGACTGGTTATGTACAACAAAATTTATATATAAGTCGTATTCAGGAAAGAATATCAACGTTGAAAGTAAAAAAAAGTGAATCATTTCATCGATTGACTCGATCCTCACAAATAAATCTTATACAGGTAAAAATCGGTAAAAAAATATTTTTCTAACATATAACATCAAATTAAACACACCTACAAAAGTCTAAATGCACGATGTCCTTTATATTCATATTAGTGTTGATGTTTATATCAGGCTATGTGACCGTCGGCAGTCTT
Organism: Mytilus galloprovincialis; assembly: GCF_965363235.1. Taxonomy (NCBI): domain Eukaryota; kingdom Metazoa; phylum Mollusca; class Bivalvia; order Mytilida; family Mytilidae; genus Mytilus; species Mytilus galloprovincialis. Next base: position 12,164,041 of record NC_134846.1, read on the forward strand.
TGGAGGGCATCTCGATAGAATATTAGATGGTTTCTGGACTAAAATACACACCAAATGCTGGCATATATTCTAGGTTCTATTCTTTGTTTATTGTTTGCTACAGACCAAACTTTAGAGGAGTCATGTGCATTTGAACTTCCGGTAAATGCGCAATCGCCTACTAAACGATCAATTAAGAAATGGATATTAGTAGTATGTTTTGGTTCGATCATATGTTCCCCATATGTCGTCATTAGGCTAGTTCAGTCACATTGCGACCATGAACAACCTTTTGCACTTTATATAACGTAAATTTTCGTCTTTCTAATTTTCAAATAACTTAACTATCTACTTCCTGCGTGTGAATGGACATCAACACGTCAAATCTTTAACCACTTCTTTAAATCTTAGCCACTATTTCATTTTATTCAATGTAAAAAATAAATCTCACTACATTGTAATAACAAACACACAGAATACAATCAACATCGGTTTTCATCCTATTCGTTTCAAACATTTGGTTTGTACCTCTTTAGGACAGGAAACAAACGCACCAAACACCAAATAACATCTAGAAACTAAAAATAAGGAGATGTGTAATGATTGCCAATGAGACAACCAATTGTATCCACCAAAGTTCTTAAAACTGACAATTTTAAGATCTCTTACAATAAAAAAAAAAGACCAATAGCTGTATAATATAAGGACATAGACCACGGTAATACATTCTACGGCTTCCACATACAACAAGAGCAATAAAAGTCAACATATGTTCTTCATAAATAATCAACCTATGAATATTTCGTTTTGAAATTTTTTAATTAACTAACCCGCTATCCATATAAAATTCCTTTAAGAAGAAAATGAAGCTTTCAAAAAACATATTAAACTAAAAACAAACACTTTTCAGGTTCTTGAATAGGAAACGCCACATAAAGATGTGACGATATTTCTGTTTTTAGAAAATCAGTCGTACTTAAAAGAAATTTCAATAAAACCTATTAAAACGCATCTATCTTATTTAATCAATTGTGTAAAAGACAACAAAAACAAGTAACAAGTAACACAATAAAAATAAAAAAATATCCGATCAATGCTGGTACTAACTTATACTCGGTGTATACACTAAGACAAGAAAATATCGGCCCTAAATTCTTTTATCGGTCGCTTTACCTCTGAAATTATTTCATGCACCAACACTATTCGTGGAAAGACAAAATCGATTGAAATGGCTTAACCCAAACAAAAGACATATTAACACAAGTGAACATACACTAAAAGAATACATTTGCATAAATAGATTTATCACCCAGTTTGTACTTAAATGAGAATCATGTGGAGGGTAATGTGCTTACCCTTCCGGAGCACATGATATCACATCATTGTTTTTGGTTGGTTTCGTGTTGCTTTTTCTTTGGTTTGATGTGTTATGTATTTGTATATTGTTGATTGTCTTTTGCATTTTTATCTTATTTATTTATTTTTTTGCAACATTGTCAGTTTATAATAGTTTGAAAGTCCCTTTAGTTTCTTTCACCTCGAATAGAATTTAATAATTTAGGAAACGTAGAGGATGTACAATTTTGCAAATATGAATATAAATATAATAAATGAAATAGTGACACGATTGTTTTACTAGGATCAGAATGGCAAATTAAAGACCAGTTTATATAGTTTTATATAGCATTTTTAATAAAATCTAATGACCGATACTTAGCAATGTTAAGTTTAAAGCCATTGAAATATTCATCTCTAGTTCGATTAAACATCAGCTGGTCCAAACATTTGAGAGTGTATGGCTGATAATTAAGGAAAAATTTGTTTGCGAACATTTCTGGTCTTTTAGATAACAATGGCAGATCTCCTACTCCAAATATACATATATCTCTGACTACTGTGCCGTGACAGGGCCAGTTGAAAAGGGAAGATAGTGGACCCCAGTTTTTAAATCTTGTCAGAAATGGATTTGATTTGCAGTCTGTTTCCGGAACACCTGAAAAAAAGTAACTGGTTACTAGAAACATCAATTTATATCTGTTATAATAAATATGTATAATCAAAACTTATCATTATCATTTGGCACTTGTCATGAAATCTGTAAAAAAAAATCAGAAATTTTTCAAAGATTATGTCAAATCACATGTAATTTCAGCGATTATATATATATAATAACTTATAATAATGCAAAATCCCTGAAAAAAAGGAATTAAAAATAATCCCATACTATATATACGATTTCACTGTAACATTAATGTATACACATACAAAAACATTGTCTTTGTTATCTTACAAAAGGAAAATAAAAATGTCTTTCTTATGGAGCAACCATTTAACTTCAAAAAGGGGGGATGGCTTTTTTTCTTAGTAAGAAAATATTTTCCACGCAATCAATCAGCTTTTTTTTTCAAAATTTAACATTTTTAAGATATGGAGGGAATTTGCATTCAAAATATGTCATCTGCTTGACCAGTATATTTTTTCACTCAAATTGGGGATCAGCACATTTATTTACAAAAAATACTGAAAGAATGACACTGCAGACTTGTTACGTTCAGCAGAAATTAAGCATAAAATCATGTTTGTACAACAAAGATAATTATTCTTAAGCAGTCGTATATGTCAGACACAGAAAGAAGTTCTAGAGTTACGAGTTACGTGAACTACCAAGACAGTTACGCCACGACACACTTTTTACAGCCGATTTACATAAACCAACCCGAGAGTTACACCACAACACAATTTTTTACAGCCGATTTATATGATCTACTCAGATAGTCACGCCACAACACAATTGTTAACAGCCGATTTCCATGAACTATCCAGTGAGTTACGACACAACACAACTGTTAACAGCCGATTTACATGAACTACCCGGAGAGTTACGTCACACAAATGGTTTAGTTGTCGTTTGTTTATGTAATATATACGTGTTTCTCGTTTCTCGTTTTGTTTATATAGATTAGACCGTTGGTTTTCCCGTTTGAATGGTTTTACACTAGTAATTTTGGGACCCTTTATAGCTTGTTGTTCGGTGTGAGCCAAAGCTCCGTGTTGAAGGCCGTACTTTAACCTATAATGGTTTACTTTTTAAATTGTTATTTGTATGGAGAGTTGTCTCATTGGCACTCACACCACATCTTCCTATATCTATTTTAAAGACCATTAACATGAACTACCCAGAGGGTTACGCCATAACACAATTGTTTACAGCCGATTTACATGAACTACCAAGAGAGTTACGACACAACACAATTGTTTACAGTCGATTTACATGAACTACCCAGAGAGATACGTCACAACAAAATTGTTTACATCCGATTTACATGAACAACCAAGAGAGTTACACCATAACACAATTGTTTACATATGATTTACATGAACTACCCAGAGAGTTTCGACACAACACAATTGTTTACAGCCGATTTACATGAACTACCAAGAGGGTTACGTCATGACACAGCTGTTTACAGCCGATTTACATGAACTACCCAGAGAGTTACACCTCAATACAAATATTAACAGCCAATTTACATGAACTACCCAGAGAGTTACACCTCAACACAAATGTTAACAGCCGATTTACATGAACTACCAAGACAGTTACACCAAAACACACTTGTTTACATCTGATTTACAAAAACAACACAGAGAGTTAAGCCCCGACACAATTGTTTACAGCTGATTTGCATAAACTACCCAGAGAGTTACGACACAACACAATTGTTTACAGCGATTTACATGATCTACCCAGAGAGCAACACCACAACACAAATTTTTACAGCCAATTTACATGAACTACCCAGAGAGTTACGACACAACACAATTGTTTACAGCGATTTACATGAACTACCCAGAGAGCAACACCACAACACAATTTTTTACAGCCAATTTACATGAACTACCCAGAGAGTTACGACACAACACAATTGTTTACAGTGATTTACATGATCTACCCAGAGAGTAACACCACAACACAATTGTTAACAGCGATTTACATGAACTACCCAGAGAGCAAAACCACAACACAATTATTTATAGCCGATTTAAATGAACTACCCAGACAGTTACACCACAACACAATTGTTTACAGCCGATTTACATGAACTATCCAGAGAGTTACGACACAACACAACTGTTAACATCTGATTTACATGAATTACCCAGATAGTTACGACACAGCACAATTGTTTACAGCCGATTCACATGATTAACATGAACTACCCAGAGAGTTACACCACAACACAATTGTTTACAGCCGATTTACATGAACTACCCATAGAGTAACGACACAACACAATTATTATTGTTTACAACCAATTTACATGAACTTCCCAGAGAGTTACACCTCAATACAAATATTAACAGCCGATTTACATGAACTACCCAGAGAGTTACACCTCAACACAAATGTTAACAGCCGATTTACATGAACTACCAAGACAGTTACACCACAACACACTTGTTTACATCTGATTTACAAAAACAACACAGAGAGTTAAGCCCCGACATAATTGTTTACAGCTGATTTGCATAAACTACCCACAGAGTTACACCACAACACATTTTTTTACAGCGATTTACATGATGTACCCAGAGAGTAACACCACAACACAATTGTTAACAGCGATTTACATGAACTACCCAGAGAGCAACACCACAACACAATTAATTACAGCCGATTTAAATGAACTACCCAGACAGTTACACCACAACACAATTGTTTACAGCCGATTTACATGAACTATCCAGAGAGTTACGACACAACACAACTGTTTACATCTGATTAACATGAATTACCCAGAGAGTTACGACACAACGCAATTGTTTACAGCCGATTCACATGATTTACATGAACTACTCAGAGAGTTACACCACAACACAATTTTTTACAGCCGATTTACATGAACTACCCATAGAGTTACCCCACAACACATTTGTTTACATCTGATTTACATAAACTACACTGAGAGTTACGCCACAACACAATTGTTTACAGCCGATTTACATGAACTATCCAGAGAGTTACGACACAACACAACTGTTAACATCTGATTTACATGAATTACCCAGATAGTTACGACACAGCACAATTGTTTACAGCCGATTCACATGATTAACATGAACTACCCAGAGAGTTACACCACAACACAATTGTTTACAGCCGATTTACATGAACTACCCATAGAGTTACGACACAACACAATTATTATTGTTTACAACCAATTTACATGAACTTCCCAGAGAGTTACACCTCAATACAAATATTAACAGCCGATTTACATGAACTACCCAGAGAGTTACACCTCAACACAAATGTTAACAGCCGATTTACATGAACTACCAAGACAGTTACACCACAACACACTTGTTTACATCTGATTTACAAAAACAACACAGAGAGTTAAGCCCCGACATAATTGTTTACAGCTGATTTGCATAAACTACCCACAGAGTTACACCACAACACATTTTTTTACAGCGATTTACATGATGTACCCAGAGAGTAACACCACAACACAATTGTTAACAGCGATTTACATGAACTACCCAGAGAGCAACACCACAACACAATTAATTACAGCCGATTTAAATGAACTACCCAGACAGTTACACCACAACACAATTGTTTACAGCCGATTTACATGAACTATCCAGAGAGTTACGACACAACACAACTGTTTACATCTGATTAACATGAATTACCCAGAGAGTTACGACACAACGCAATTGTTTACAGCCGATTCACATGATTTACATGAACTACTCAGAGAGTTACACCACAACACAATTTTTTACAGCCGATTTACATGAACTACCCATAGAGTTACCCCACAACACATTTGTTTACATCTGATTTACATAAACTACACTGAGAGTTACGCCACAACACAATTGTTTACAGCCGATTTACATGAATTACCCAGAGAGTAACGACACAACACAATTGTTAACAGCCGATTTACATGAACTACCAAGAGAGTTACGCCACGACAAAATTGTTTCTATCCGATTTATGAACTTACCTTTGTACGATCCTGATATATTTAGGTGTGGATTATAGTTTAATGTATTGAAAAATATTTCTGAGGCATGTTGAGCATTTTTAGTCCAGTTGAAAAGATCGCTAGCTACTTTGTTAAAGAGAATGTATTCTACGAATCTCCTGTTGGCAACAATATGCACGGATCCATGTATAGGACGAATGCTATGGGGAGGTGGCGGTAAACCATTCCATCTCCCTGTCAACGCTCTACAATAAAAAAAAAAAAAAAAAAAAAAAAAGAAGACTACTTACAATTTCATATAAATCTTTAATAGCCTTTATCGAGATTGTTTTCAAATTTCGAGTTTAAATATATTGAAACTAAGTTCTAATTTCCCTTAGCTAAGCATAACTAAGAATTGAGATGGTTTAAGCTGAGAGTGTTCGGTTTTGTTTCATGTGTAATGCAACCTTATTTATGTTTTGCTTCATAAATGTTTGGTTTCGAAAGTCGATTGTAAAAGTTATTCGTAAAACATGTGCCGCGCACGCTAAAATCGGCATCAAAGATGTCAAACCGGTTTCGTTGGGTGCTTAGTATGTTATTTCGAAAGGTATCAGACCATAATAACAGTATGATTATTCGGGTTGTTAACGACCTTGACTGGCTATACAGCCTCGCACTGTCGGCTCTATACCCGAAGACGATTGGTGAGCATTAAATAATTTTTGTTGCAAAGGTTGGTCAAGAACAGGTGGAAGGCGTCATTTTGGTAGACGGCCATCTTGGTTTACGTGGGTTGTTTTTGTCATATTCTAATTTGTTCTTCCTTAACATTACTCAACAACGGCTGCTTTTAGGGCCAGGATGATCAGCTGGGCAGCCCGCTAACTACGACGATGTGTTACTGGTAGATAAATCATTAACTTCATTGACTGCTACTGCACTAAAACTACACTACAGCTTGACCTCGGCCGTCTGGGCAACACATGACAATCACCCATCCACGATGCAATGGTTTGAAGAGTGTCGCTGACGCAGGTTTGCTGTGACTTGTTTGTTGTTTAACAATATGAACAGCGTAACAGGTCGTGGTTAAAGGATAATCGGATCCAAGAAGTCATGTCGCCCTACCAGGACAGACAGAACAAAACTTCTGTACGTTTTTACTTAATATCAAAATATAACATTATTGTCTAATTAACACTTTGTTTTGCCTTGAAGGCACTTAAAATTTCTTTTTTTTTTATTGACCGCAAACTATTTTTTTATACTTTAAACATTGCTCTTCAAATTAAACTTTCATATGATCTAAATGTTTTAACTGGACTTTATTTAACTATCTTTAACGAGTTAAAAGTTAAAAGTATATTACGACTATTTTAATTCATACTGATTTGACAAATTTAAAAAGAAATATATATTTCAAAATATTATTTCTGCTAAAAATTGGTCCGCTTAACTTGATACACTACATTTCTAATGTTGATAGTAAATAAATGGTGACTGTAATACTTTTTAGATATCCATGTCCTAAACTCAATTGTCAATATAAAAAAGAAGATGTATGATTGCTATTGAGACAAATCTCCACTAGAGACCACATGACACAGAAATTAACAACTGTAGCTCTCCATACGGCCTCCAACAATGATCAAAGCCCATACATGTACCGCACAGTCAGCTATAAAAGGGCCCGAAATAACAAATGTAAAACAATTCAAACGAGAAAACTAACTTACTAATTTATGTAAAAAAAAAAAGAAGGAAAAAAACAATATGAACACATCAACAAACGACAACCGCTGAATTACAGGCTGCTGACGTGGGACAGGCATATACATTCAGAATGTGGCGGCGATAAACGTGTTAGCGGGATTCTAAACCTCCCCTACCCAGTATCAGTTGTGAAAATACAAACAGAGAAAAATAAACAAAGAATCATATGTACTTTAAACGGAGCTAGGCACTGTGTCACAACATGGGAGAATCAAATGTACTTCAATCAGAGCTAAACACTATGCAACAAGAGGATTAGAATCCCCTAATGTGCATCCAACATTAGCCATAAGTATCCCGAATACACAACAAGTAAGGAACTCAAAACAATTTCTTGATCAGCAGATATTAGATATCTTCGAAAGAAAGTACATTTTGTAAGCGTTAATAGACCGCGCTGAAGTACGTCGATTATTCATAGTTCATTATTCAAAATTCAATAATGAATAATGAAATAGTTCATTATTCATTATTCAATGTTTAAAAAATGAATAATGAATAATGAAATAGTTTATGTTTCATTATTCAACTTGAAGCGGTGAATAGTGAAATAAAATTTTTTTAAAATTGACTGTGACACTATAGCTATATCCCGTATTTCTAAATTCATCTTTTTGGTGTTATCTAGCAAATATGCAAATAAATATCAGAATAAATAAATAAAAACACTCTTTCAATTTTAGTTTGGTATATTTATCTAGTTCCAAGTTTCGGAGGATAAACTAGTTGGTTTTCCTGACTATTTTTAAAAAGAAATTCCTTGGTTCAATGTAAGAACGACCTGAATACGAAAATTGAAATACTCTCCGTGGTCCTTTTTTTTTCACTGGACCTTTGCTATTCTTCATCCTTTAATAAATTATAGATAAGACAAGTCGATTGTGCCACAATGACCATTACACGGGTTACGGAGGACCTAAAAACCTAAATACGCATGAAAATTAAGAAATAGCCAATTTTGAATAATGAAATAGATATTTTGAATAATGGAATGGAATGCTGCGACCTTTTCGCCCCTAATTATAGATAAACCTTTTACCTCATTCAAAAGCTTATTAGGAGAGGAACAAAAGGTATATAGGCAACATGTTCCGCAACGCATATTAGAGGAGTAACGAAGGACCTAAATATCGAAATAAGCTTGAACATTAAGAAATAACTTATTTTGAATAATGGAATGGACTGCTGCAACCCTTCAATGCCAAATCCAGGCAACATTTATACACCAAATTAAATCTTATTGACAGAGGAATAAACTGAGTATAAATGATATGTGCCGCATTGCCCATTACACGGGTTACGGAGGACCTAAATGCCAAAATAAGCTTGAAAATTAAGAAATAGCCAATTTTGAATAATGAAATAGATATTTTGAATATTCCGAAAGCTTATTACGAGAGGAACAAAAGGCATATAGTCAAAATGTTCCGCAACGCATATTAGAGGAGTAACGAAGGACTAACATATCGAAATACGCCTGAACTTTGAGAAAAAGCCAATTTTGAATAATGAAATGGATATTTTGAATAATGGAATGGACTGGTAGGACCCTTCAGTCCCTAATTACAGATATATATTATACCTCAATCGCAAGCTTATCAAGAGAGGAACAAAAGGTATATAGTCAATATGTTCCGCAACGCATATTAGAGGAGAAACGAAGGACTTAAATATCGAATTACGCGTGAACATTGAGAAATAGCCAATTTTGAATAATGAAATGGATATTTTGAATAATGGAATGGACTGGTATGACCCTTCAGCCCCTAATTACAGATATATATATTATACCTCAATTGAAAGCTTATCAAAAGAGGAACAAAAGGTATATAGTTAATTTGTTCCGCAACGGATATTATAAGAGTAACGAAGGACTTAAATATCGAATTACGCGTGAACATTGAGAAATAGCCAATTTTGAATAATGAAATGGATATTTTGAATAATGGAATGGACTGGTAGGACCCTTCAGCCCCTAATTACAAATATATATTATACCTCAATCGAAAGCTTATCAAGAGAGGAACAAAAGATATATAGTCAATTTGTTCCGCAACGGATATTACAAGAGTAACAAAGGACTTAAATATCGAATTACGCGTGAACATTGAGAAATAGCCAATTTTGAATAATGAAATGAATATTTTGAATAATGGAATGGACTGGTAGGACCCTTCAGGGCCTAATTACTGATATATATTATACCTCAATCGAAAGCTAATCAAGAGAGGAACAAAAGGTATATAGTCAATATGTTCCGAAACGCACATTAGAGGAGAAACGAAGAACTTAAATATCGAATTACGCTGCAAATTAAGAAATAGCCAATTTTGAATAATGAAATGGATATTTTGAATAATGGAATGAACTGCTATGACCCTTCAGTCCCTGATTACAGATATATAGTATACCTCAATCGAAAGCTTATCAAGAGAGGAACAAAAGGTATATAGTCAATATGTTTCGCAACGCATATTAGAGGAATGACAAAGGACTTAAATATCAAAACACGCGTGAACATTGAAAAATAGCCAATTTTGAATAATGAAATGGATATTTTGAATAATGGAATGGACTGCTATGACCCTTCAGCCCCTTATTACAGATATATATAATACCTCACGAAAGCTTATCAAGAGAGGAACAAAAGGTTTATAGTCAATATGTTCCGCACCGCATATTAGAGGAGAAACGAAGGACTTAAATACCGAATTACGCGCGCAAATTCATAAATAGCCAATTTTGAATAATGAAATTGATATTTTGAATAATGGAATGACATGCTTTGACCCTTCAGTCCCTGATTACAGATATATTATACCTCAATCGAAAGCTTTTCAAGAAAGGAACAAAAGTTATATAGTCAATATGTTCCGCAACGCATATTAGAGGAGTAACGAAGGACTTAAATATCGAAATACGCGTGAACATTGAGAAATAGCCAATTTTGAATAATGTAAAGGATATTTTGAATAATAGAATGGACTGGTAGGACCCTTTAGCCCCTAATTAGAGATATATATTATACCTAAATCGAAAGCTTATCAAGAGAGGAACAAAAGGTATATAGTCAATATGTTCCGCAACGGATATTACAAGAGAAACGAAGGACTTAAATATCGAATTACGCGTGAACATTGAGAAATAGCCAATTTGGAATAATGAAATGGATATTTTGAATAATAGAATGGACTGGTTGGACCCTTCAGGCCCTTATTACTGATATATATTATACCTCAATCGAAAGCCTATCAAGAGAGGAACAAAAGGTATATAGTCAATATGTTCCGCAACAGACATTAGAGGAGAAAAGAAGGACTTAAATATCGAATTACGCTGCAAATTAAGAAATAGCCAATTTTGAATAATGAAATTGATATTTTGAATAATGAAATGAACTGCTATGACCCTGCAGTCCCTGATTACAGATATATATTATACCTCAATCGAAAGCTTATCAAGAGAGGAACAAAAGGTATATAGTCAATATGTTCTGCAACGCATATTAGAAGAGAAACGAAGGACTTAAATATCGAATTACGCGTGAACATTGAGAAATAGCCAATTTTGAATAATGAAATGGATATTTTGAATAATAGAATGGACTGCTATGACCCTTCAGCCCCTAATTACAGATATATATCATACCTCAATCGAAAGCTTATCAAGAGAGGAACTAAAAGTATATAGTCAATATGTTCCGCAACGCATATTATAGCTCTTCATCTTTTATATATGCTTTGGATTTCAAATATTTTGGCCACGAGCATCACTGAAGAGACATGTATTGTCGAAATGCGCATCTGGTGCAACAAAATTGGTACCGTTGATTTTATTAGAGGGAAGAAACGAAGGACTTAAATATCGAATTACGCGTGAACATTGAGAAATAGCCAATTTTGAATAATGAAATTGATATTTTGAATAATGGAATGAACTGCTATGACCCTTCAGTTCCTGATTACAGATATATTATACCTAAATCGAAAGCTTTTCAAGAGAGGAACAAAAGTTATATAGTCAATGTGTTCCGCAACGCATATAAGAGGAGTAACGAAGGAATAAAATATAGAAATACGCCTGAACATTGAGAAATAGCCAATTTTGAATAATGAAATGGATATTTTGAATAATGGAATGGACTGGTAGGACCCTTCAGCCCCTAATTACAGATATATATTATACCTCAATCGAAAGCTTATCAAGAGAGAAACAAAAGGTATATAATTAATATGTTCCGCAACGCATATTAGAGGAATAACAAAGGACTTAGATATCAAAACACACGTGAACATTGAAAAATATCCAATTTTGAATAATGAAATGGATATTTTGAATAATGGAATGGACTGCTATGACCCTTCAGCCCCTAAAAATAAACGAAATCAAATATGTAACAGCAGTCAGCACTTCGGTGTTGACATGAATGTCAATTATATGGTCATTTTTATAAATTTTCTGTTTACAAAACTTTAGAATTTTTCGAAAAACTAAGGATTTTCCTACCCCAGGAGTAGATTACCTTAGCCGTATTTGGCACAACTTCTAAGAATTTTGGGTCCTCAATGCTCTTCAACTTTGTATTTGTTTGGCTTTTTAACTATTTTGATCTGAGCGTCACTGATGAGTCTTATGTAGACGAAACGCGCGTCTTGCGTATAAAATTATAATCCTGGTACTTTTGATAACTATAAACAAACGACAATTACTGAATTACAGGCTCCTGACTTGGGACAGGCACATACACAAATAATGTGGCGGGGTTAAACATGTTAGCGGGATCCCAACCCTACCCTAACCTAGGACAGTGGTATAACAGTACTACATAAGAACGAACTATAAAAAAATCAGTTGAAAAAGGCTTAACTCATCAGTTGGACAAAAAATCAGGTGGACGTGGCCGGGAACTTATACATCCCGACACAAAAAGACACAATGAAAAGATTTGAGAGAACTCGCAGTTATCTGACAGCTAGTTCAAAGCCACTAACAACTAAAAAAACAGGTATCGACATATTGTAGATCTACGAATGTGTATATGTATATAACATACTAGTAATATTTAGTTACCTTTTAATTTACTGATAACAAAATCAATATTTATACAAATAAAAACAGTATTCAATGATCTTATTACAGTGTTGAATAGGTAACCTTTTAGAATTTTTTTATTTAAAGGAGCGACAAGTTTACATGGATCATTTCTAAATTTCCGGGCACGGTTAACAACATTTCCGTAAACATGAGGATGTGCTATCCCGTTTGAAATAAGTTTTCTTCAGGTACAACCAAACTTTAAAACCAAATCTTTATATCTATGGAAAAATTTAGTAAAGGTTATAAGTAAATTATGGTAACGACATCCCTGATTTAATAATTTGCCAGTAATACATAGATTGCGTTCGTTAAAATCAAAAACGTAACAACAGACACGGGCATAGCGAACGAGCTGTTAAATATAAACACCGTAAGATGGTGCCAAAGGAACATCACCATCTAAAAATGGAAAATTAACAATAGGAACGAAAAATCGTCTCTTTTGTCGTAAATTTTAGTGTGGAGTTTCCCGTTTACATGTAAAACCGAAATATCTAAATCAAGGAAAGGACAGTTATTACCGAATAGATTTGATTCTTTTAGAGTAAGTTCCTTAGGGTAAATTTCAGCAATATATTTAGAAAATGTTTGATTATTTAACGAAAAAATATCATCAAGATAACGGTAAGTGTTGTTGAATTTATCAATTAAATGCAGTTTCGACGGGTCTTTACTGAGTTTAGTCATAAACTGTGATTCATAACAGTACAAAAACAAGTCTGCTATTAAAGGGGCACAATTAGTGCCCATGGGGATATCTACAACCTGTCGATAAATTTTGTTGCCGAAACGTACATAAATATTATCAAGGAGAAATTAACAGCTTCAATCATTTCATCACACCTCCAGTAAGTATATTTAGCATATTTACCTGCTTTAAATGAGTTGCAGCAAATATATTTGCATTCCGCTTTACCAAACGACCATTTAATCAAATAGGAAAACTTTTGTTTAATAAGATAGTGTGGAAGTGCAGTGTAAAGAGTAGAAAAATCAACAGAATCTAAAGGACCAAAAGGGCTGGCACTGTTGCAGGAAGGTCTGCGATCTTTTTGGTGATATGTGAAGCTGCCTCTTGCTGAGCCTCAACCACAGGCTTGAACACCTTGTAAAGGTTCCGGCTTAATTCAACCTAATCGAGGCGATGCTGCATATTACTGGCTTGAATCGTCCGTTCTGTGTCTTGCAACTCCCTGGAAAGTCCCTCACGCTGCTTAGGGTCGATAATCTTGATAAACGTTATTTATCTGATAGGATAGAATACTGTTGAACGCTCCTAAGCGTTGGTGTGAACGCCCCTAATCGATGAGTTGCACATGAAGGTATTACACGGCTGATACGGATCCCTTTTCTTCGAAAGATTCAAGTGTCATGGGTATGTGCACTGGTGGCCTCGAATCGTCTTGACAGGGCATTGGGATTGGGGTTGAGAAAATCGACCCACCTTACCATAAGGGTGGAGTTCCATGCGTTGTGTTTTTTCTATCTGTGAATTTTTACTTTTTTGTGTGTGTGTTTCTTTCTTCCACAAAGACACATTTTCCCTCGACCCCAACCTCAAAATGGGGGTGTGGCAGACCTCTCATAATCATACTACTGTTCCTCTATAAATAAGCTTACAAATAAGGTATAAGGTATATCTATAATTAGGGGCTAATGGGTCACAACAGTCCATTCCATTATTCAAAATATCCATTTCATTATTCAAAATTGGCTATTTCTTAATTTTCAAGCGTATTTTGGCATTTAGGTCCTGCGTAACCCCTCTAATGGTCATTGCGACACATTTCGTTTATACTCAGTCAAATACATTATGTTCCTCTTTTAATACGCTTTCGAATGAGCTATAAGGTTTATCTATAATTAGGGGCTAAAAGGTCGCATCATTCCATTCCATTATTCATAATATCTATATCATTATTCAAAATTGGCTATTTCTTAATTTTCAAGCGTATTTTGGCATTTAGGTCCTGCGTAACCCCTCTAATGGTCATTGCGGCACATTTCGTTTATACTCAGTCTATTCCTCTATCAAAAAGCCTTAATTTGGTGCATTATTTTTGCCTTGATTATGGACTGAAGGGTTGCAGCAGTCCATTCCATTATTCAAAATAAGCTATTTCTCAATGTTCACGCGTATTTCGATATTTAAGTCCTTCATTTTTCCTCTAATATTCGTTGCGGAACATATTGACTATATACATTTTGTTCCTCTCTTGATAAGCTTTCGAATGAGGTATAAGTTTAACTATAATTAGGGGCTAAAGGGTCGCAGCAGTCTATTCCATTATTCAAAATATCCATTTCATTTTTCAAAATTGGCTATTTCTCAATGTTCAAGCGTAATTCGATATTTAAGTCCTTCGTTACTCCTGTAATATCCGTTGCGGAACAAATTGACTATAAAACTTTTGTTCTTCTCTTCATAAGCTTTCGATTGAGGTATTATGTATAGCTGTAATCAGGGACTGAAGGGTCAAAGCAGTTCATTTCATTATTCAAAATTGGCTATTTATTAATTTGCAAGCGTAATTCGATATTTAAGTCCTTCGTTTCTCCTCTAATATGCGTTGTGGAACATATTGACTATATACCTTTTGTTCCTCTCTTGATAAACTTTCGATTGAGGTACACTATATATCTGTAATTATGGGCTGAAGGGTCATAACAGTCCATTCCATTATTCAAAATATCCATTTCATTATTCAAAATTGGCTATTTCTCAATGTTCACGCGTATTTCGATATTTAAGTCCTTCGTTTCTCCTCTTATATGCATTGCGTAACATATTGGCTATGTACCTTTTGTTCCTCTCTTGATAAGCTTTCGATTGATGTATAATATATATCTGTAATATGGGGCTGAAGGTTCATAGCAGTCCATTCCATTATTCAAAATGTCCATTTCATTATTCAAAATTGGTTATTTCTCAATGTTCAGGCGTATTTCGATATGTAAGTCCTTCGTTACTCCTCTAATATGTGTTGCGGAACATATTGACTATATACCTTTTGTTCTTCTCTTGATAAGCTTTCGATTGAGGTATAATATATATCTATAATTAGGGGCTGAAGGATCGTAGCAGTCCATTCCATTATTCAAAATATCCCTTTCATTATTCAAAATTGGCTATTTCTCAATGTTCACGCGTATTTGGATATTTAAGTCCTTCTTTACTCCTCTAATATGCGTTGCGGAACATATTGACTATATATCCTTTGTTTCTCTCTTGATAAGCTATCGATTGAGGTATAATATATATATCTGTAATTAGGGGCTGAAGGATCATAGCAGTCCATTCCGTAATTCACAATATCCATTTCATTATTCAAAATTGGCTATTTCTCAATGTTCAGGCGTATTTCGATATGCAAGTCCTTCTTTACTCCTCTAATATGCATTGCGGAACATATTGACTATATACCTTTTGTTCCTCTCTTGATAAGCTTTCGATTGAGGCATAATATATATCTGTAATTAGGGGCTGAAGGGTCCTACTAGTCCATTCCATTATTCAAAATATCCATTTCATTATTCAAAATCGGCTTTTTCTCAATGTTCACGCGTATTTCGATATTTAAGTCCTTTAAGACACCAACTCAGTTTCTGATGCCATTTGATAAACTCGGATCCTTCAAATTATGTTCTAAAAATAGAACCTCTTCAAATGGTATATTTCTGTTTCAAGTGGCGAACCCCTGGTTTTGATGTTGTGTTAAAACTTGAGGCTCACCTTAGTATATGTGCATATAAAACGAAGGACACATGACAAAATTGTGTTTTGGTGATTTTGATGTGTTTGTAGTTCTTACTTTACTGAACATTCTCGCTGCTTACCAATATCTCTATCTATAATGAACTTGACTCAGTAGTAACAGTGGAAAATATTTTGTAAAATTACAAAATTTATGAAAATTGTTAAAATTGACTAAAAAGGGCAATAAATCTTTAAGGGGTCTATTGACCGTTTTGGTCATTTTTGACTTATTTTTAGGTCTAACTTTGCTGTACATTATTGCAGTTTACAGTTTATCTCTATTTATAATAATATTCAAGATAATAATCAAAAGCAAACATTTTTCTTAAAATAACCAATTCAGGGGCAGTAACCAAACAACGGGTTTTCTGAATGGTCTGAAAATTTCATGACCTAATGAACAATTTTATTCTGTCAAATTTGCTCTAAATGCTTTAGTTGCAGAAATATAAGCCAACAACTGCTTTTTTACATATGTACTATTTTTAGCCATGTCGGCCATCTTGGTTCGCAGACGGGATCGTTGGACACAATTTTAAAACTAGAGACCCTAATAATGATTGTGAACAAGTTTGTTCAAATTTGTCTTAGTAGTTTCAGAGGAAAAGATTTGTGAAAAAGATTACAAAAATTTACGAAATATTGTTAAATATTGACTATAAAGGACAATAACTCCTTAAGGGGTCAACTGAACATTTTGGTCATGTGACTTATTTGTTGATCTGACTTTGCTGAACATTATTGCTGTTTATAGTTTATCTCTATCTATATAATATCCAAAAACGGCAAAATTTCCTTAAAATGACTAATTCAGGGACAGCCTGCAACCTAGCAACAGGTGATTCGATTCATCTTAAAATTTCATAACAAATTTATGTTGACATAATAAACAACTTTACCCCATGTCAGATTTGCTCTAAAAGCTTTGGTTTCAGAGATATAAGCCAAAATCTACATTTTACCCCTATGTTCTATTTTTAGTCATGGCGGCCATTATGAATGGTTGGCTTGGTCACCGGACATACTTTGTAAACTAGATACCCCAATAATGATTGTGGCCAAGTTTGTTTAAATTTGGCTCAGTAGTTTCAGAGGAGAAGATTTTTGTAAACGTTAACGACGACAGACTACGGACGACGGACCCCTAGTGAAGAGAAAAGCTCACTTGGCCCTACGGGATAGGTAAGCTAAATAATTGAACCTTAAACTGATTTCCACTCACAGTATCAGTATACAAGAGATGGAATGTACTTAGGAATATTTGAAATTCATTTTGTCAAAGTCAGACTAACAAAATCATGACAAAAACGAAAAACGGTCAAAATACAAATAATTTGTTTAACATATAACAATCCTGTCTCAAAAGCGTTATTTTTTTAATTCGAAACAATAATGAATAGAATACTTTAAAAAACACATACCTTTTTACTGTTCCTTCAATATTATTAGCACCATTGTAAGTCTTCAATATTCTCACCAATTCTAGATTGGTTCGTAATGGAAATTCTTGACCTGTTAAATTTATAAAATATTTCCATTTCTTATGTCTCCAAAGATCTTTCATGCACTCCATGTCCGGTGTTAAACAACTAGTGTCTCCCCATGTTACGCTGATTGATCTGGTTGACATAAACACATTATCAAAGCAACTTGTTATTCCTCTAAGTGCCTGCTTGAAAGTATCGTCTGCCTTTTTATCACAGTGTATACAGTAAACGTTTTGTGGACGATAAATTGACCTTAATAATCTTTCAACTTGTTCTATATGTTTATATACAACTATACTATATGCTATAGGGAAGTTTTCTTCTTCTTCTGTCAAAGATGATGTTATAAAACCAGTTTCACTTATATATTGCTGGCAATCTGTAGTTCTGTTTAAATAAAATGAAGGGGGGACTACATCAAAATGTGTATGACGCATTGCACTTAAGATTCGTTTTTGTTCCGTCGTATTACCATTAATCAGAAAATTACAGTTAACACCTTCCACTGCCCTATTTTGTTGGAATTGCATCCAATTCGGAAACTCTTTGTTTTCACTCATTAGTATATCGGAGGATTTTGTAGTTTGGTATGGATAAAATCCGGGACAATCGACGCCTTCCCATGGAGCCTTATTTGTTTCAATGTCCTCTTGGCTGATAATTAATGTTTTATTAGTTGTTTTTAGCCTGTTTAACGAAGATTTATGTCCTATGTTGATACTTTGTAAATGTGCTTCGTTATGTACAGTTCTTTCAGCATTGTGACGACGTTCCGTCTTTCGAATTTTTGAAATGTTAGATATTCCTGAATCAATAGTATGATAATAAGAATAAACTGTTAAAAGTACAAAACAAATTGTACTTGTGACAATTAACCTTTTGTTGTATCTACGTCGACAGAAGACAGTATACATCCCTAGAATGGTAACACGTGTCTTTATATTTCACTGAAAATACTATTCTTTAAACAAGATGAAAACTTGTTGGCCATTCACTGCAACGAAATTTATAAATATCTGTACATATCATATTGTTAATGAATATAAATCCCTCCTACTATCCTATTTGCCAGCAATTGCAATTGCCTCGTTCTGACGTCATTGATTTACATTTTATCAAATACGTACTAGAATACATTTATTAAATGTTAAAGCTATTTATAATATCTGTATGAAGATTTGTAGACTGTGGCTTTGCCTTAATTTTTGTTCGTTAAGTGATTTTATTTGAATCTAATGTAAGTTCAGTAAACATGCCCAAAAGTTGAAATTTTGTTATATTAAAAAAAACATAGTTTAGAATCGAAAGTGACGAGTGAGTTGTACTTTAAGAAGTTATTTGTCTCTCTAAATGTCGGCCGTTATCTGCTCTTTGATCGGGTAGTTGTCTTATTTATCACTATAAATTAAGTCATCATAGATACCGGTACTAAATTTTGTACATACGCCGACGCGCGTTTCGTCTACAAAAGACTCATCAGTGACGCTCGAATCCAAAAAACTTAAAAAGGCCAAATAAAGTACGAAGTTGAAGAGCATGAGGACCAAAATTCCTAAAAGTTTTGCCAAATCCAGCTAAGGTATTCTATGCTGCCTGAGGAAGAAAAGCCTTAGTATTTAAAAAATTCTATAAATTTTGTACAGTTAATTTATAAATATAACCACATCAATGATAATTCATGTCAGCACAAAAAGTGCTGACTACTGGGCTGGTGATACCCTCGGGGAAATAAATCTCCACCAGCAGTGGCATCGACCCAGTGGTTGTAAATAAACTCATCATAGATACCAGGACTAAATTTTGTACATACGCCGACGCGCGTTTCGTCTACAAAAGACTCATCAGTGACGCTCGAATCCAAAAAAGGCCAAATAAAGTACGAAGTTGGAGAGCATTGAGGACCAAAATTCCTAAAAGTTTTGCCTAATCCAGCTAAGGTATTCCATAAAACTACTGTTCAAAAGTTATAAATGGATTGAGAGAAAACCAATCTGGATTGCAAACTAAAACTGAGGGAAACACATCAACTATAAAAGGGGAAAAAAACAGAACAACAGAAATACTAAAGTCCAACAAAAGCAAACGCCAAAGATGCATAGATACGAACTACAACAAACAACTCTCATATTCCGTTTTGGGACAGGACATTTTAAGAATAAAACAAATTTTCATTATACATGTAGCAGTTACTTAACCTTACGTGATAAAAGACCATTTTACCAAGCTGTGAGAATAAAACATCCCTTACAGCTTCTCTTCTGTATTTTGGTACTCTTGTTGTGTTTTTACCTTTGGCCTATTTGCACGTTTTTGCAAAAATTCACCGTGTTGTTTCAAGAAAGTAATTTCTCTTATGTTTTTTGTAATTTTATAAACAACTGTTTTTTTTTTAAATGAAAGTTAAGTTTTTCTTCTGTTGAATCATTTCAATTCACGCAGAATGTTGTTGTTATTGGGTTTGGTAGGCGGCTTACTTATGTAGTAATGTAGTTTTTTGTCAATTTAATATTATTTTACGTTATATTACAAAATATTGTATCAGCTGTAAATTCAGTCATAAGTAATTTAATATCAGGTTTTTTGTTTTAAATATGATATAAAAATGTATGCAAAAGGTTTCATATATGTATTCAAAGAATATTTAGTAAAATGTTTCGCAACGCTTACCTTATGTATACAGTATTTTACAAATTAAAGGCGATCTTTGAACAAACCTCTCTGTCGTGTGAACGAATATTGGTGTGAGCGATTAATGGTCTAAAAAGTTAATCAATCAAATATAATAGATGCATTACAAATTGATATTGCGTTATTCCATATTAATTTTTTACGTTTTTATACAAAACATTTCATCTTTTCATAGTAGATTGTAACAGGAGGTTTGGATACAATAAAAAAAAACAAATTTCTTGCAAGTAACACTTAATGACATTTGCGCTCCAAACACTATATAGAGATTTGCACTTTAAATTGTGATGCACATGTTCTATATTGACAGGACATTGAACTTTGTATCCAAACATATTAATGAGTAAAAATCGTTACGCAAATTTAAACCAACTTATATATGTGTATACATTGATTGAAAAAAGAAAATATTTCCTCTTGTGTTCGTTCTATTAACAATACAGATCAAATAAGTCTATTATCATTGTTTATCGCAGCGTATTTTAATTAAGGAATTTTTTCATATGTTTGTTTTTTAGCATTCCTGATGATGGTAAATCATGGTAAGAGCTTCAAACACGAATATTGTTACTTTTCTGTTGAATTTGAAGAAAGAGTTACGGTTGTTTAGATGCATTTGTTTTCATTTTGGTGAAGTGTTATCGTTCTTTTTATTTTTAACCATGAAATTGTCAGTTTATTTTCAATCTATGAGTTTGACTGTCCCTCTGATAACTTTTTTCCCTTTTTTTTCATTTGACACGAAGATGGGGACAAAATATTCAGTTATTATGACTTCTAAGGAATAAAAAATGTACATGAAAAGTATGATAATGGTAACTTGCATTTCTACAAGCCTATAGTAAAGGAGAGGGAAATCATCAAACACCAATTATACTAAAATGTTATGTACATTTCCCGCAGAAAAGCGCAAAGGATTTTTTTTTTAATCAAAAATGTTTTGAAAATTAAAGAAAACGTGTCCTTTCAAAGAAGCGCAAACGTCCTGCGCCGACTGTCGTGGAGAGAATCTTCATATTTTATCTCAAGTGTCGTCTAAATCATGATTAGGTTTTATTACATTTTATAAGATTACATTTTATTTTATTAGTTAGAGAACATTGAACATTGTAAGTAATTTTAAAGGAATTAGGAGTTTCTATAAGAACATATCAAGATTCATGGGTTTAAAATGACTTATAAACAATCAACTAAATTGAACAAATGAAAAAGTGCATTTTCATGAACAAATGAAAAATTGTATATTTATGAACAAATTACTTGGAATGTATACTTCTTAATAATCATAGTGTATAGCATATTTTTTTTTTACCATATTAACCCTGCTAACATCCCGAGACTCCGATATCTCCCCCAAGGTCCTAGCCGAGGGTTCAAATGAGTCGAGGAATGATACAAGGACACGTATTGAAAAGAACATGTTATAATCTATTTATCACATATTTATTTACATGACACATAATTTTAAAGTAGAAATTTCATTATTCCGTTAGCAAGATCATACAATTGTGTCCTCTATTGACTTAACTTCTCAACGAATCTATGTGATGGTATTGAAATAAAATGCCTATACTAATTTATATCAGAGTGCCACATAAAACAGCTGAGGTGTTCCATATGACAATGTCATTTACCATATTAACTAGAATAACTTAAAATATATCTAGAAGGGGTCATCCTTTCCGTATTCAGAATAATTCTTATTTTGTGAAGAACCACACTTATTCTATCGGAAAATACACTAGCAGGATATTTTCAAAATGCTGGACTTTTCAGTCGACATCATATTTGTGGAGTTTCGAGGATAGATATTTCTACAGACAGTCTGTCTTTCAATGGGTACTAACTGTGCACCCCTTCCGGTCAATTTGTTTTTTATGCTCGTATGAAAGCAGAATCCATCCAGAACCTTCTAAAAGACAAAAAAACACCTTGTAAAATTCTTTAATTTTACTTTCAGATATATTTCTGATGTCCGATCCCTAAATAACCAATTTTTCATTGTTTTTTCGTTGGTTTCCTCTTATAGTTGATGCTTTTCCCTCGGTCTTATTTTGTAACCCGGATTTTTTTTATCTCAATAGATTGATGACTTTTAACAACGGTATACTACTGTTGCCTTTATTTATCAGTCAGTACTTGCATCGCATATCCCAGCGAACTTAGAATAAAGGATACTTCTGATTCTAGAAGGACTGCGCCTTACCTTGATCTTTTCCTCAATTTTGACACAGATGGACGACGTCAACCTAAAATCTATGACAAACGGGATGATAATAACTTCCCAATAATCACCTCCCCAGTCTCAGCTGTAACATATCCTCTGCTCCGTCTTATGGTGTGTCCTTTCTCAATTGATACGTTATGCTCGTGCATGTTCACAGTATACGAACTTTATATACAGAATTAAGCTCCTGGCGCAAAAAAGAATCCAACATGACTCTGAGGAGAAAAGATTAAAAATGACACTCCGTAAAATGTATGGACACAATCACTAATTGGTTGATCTATTCGATGCGCTTGTGTCTAACCTAATTAACGACATTTTTACTAAGTTTTATTTTGTGGCTTTACATTTATGTCACCTGTTTTCTAAGTACCGAACGTGACCAATTCTCAAATATAACTGTTTTGGCGAGTGGGGATTTTATATTGCTGTACGGCGTGTCTCGGTATTTATATATCCAATATTCATTTATGTTTCTTTTCAGTGTTCTGTTGGATAAAGTGTTATGTCTTATCGTTTGTGATTTGAATTCTGTATTTTTGGTACATTTCACATGTGTCATTTTTGTCTTATATAGTCGATTTAATTTCAACTTTCACAGAAAAGTATTGTGTAAGTCGAAATAATTTTGCCGTCGTCACAGCATTTATATAAAATTTCCTTTTAATACCGTCATAATCATGATAATTATTTGGACTAATATTGTGAAAGTAATTATTAATTTTCAATCTCGTTCAGTTTAATTGTATTAATTTCAAGATTGTATAATACGCCCCAAACAATACGTCACTGTTTGGGGAAGAGTCCTGTGCTCTCGTTAAACGAAGATGTTCGTTGTTATTCTGCAGTTTACATGTTACAAATGTACTATTATAAAATTGAGAATGGAAATGGGGAATGTGTCAAAGAGACAACAACCCGACCAAATAAAAAACAACAGCAGAGGGTCACCAACAGGTCTTCAATGTAGCGAGAAATTCCCGCACCCGGAGGCGTCCTTCAGCTGGCCCCTAAACAAATATATACTAGTCCAGTGATAATGAACGCCATACTAATTTCCAAATTGTACACAAGAAATTAAAAATTAAAATAATACAAGACTAACAAAGGCCAGAGGCTCCTGACTTGGGACAGGCGCAAAAATGCGGCGGGGTTAAACATGTTTGTGAGATCTCAACCCTCCCCCTATACCTCTAACCAATGTAGTAAAGTAAACGCATAACAATACGCACATTAAAATTCAGTTCAAGAGAAATCCGAGTCCTATTTATTTGTGGTATATTCTGTGCTCTTGCGTTTGTTTGTACTGTATTGCTGTCACGTAGTGTTGTCATTTTAGCGATATTTTAACCTAGCCAAATAAGCGGGAGGTTTGGCTTGATTAAAACCAGATTCAACGCACCTTTTTTTCTTAAAATGTCTTGTATCAAGTCAGAAATATGGCTGTTGTTATCAAATAGTTTATTTCTATTAATGTTGGCGTTCGTTTGATTTTGTTGCACTTCAGTGTTACTGCTGCTCCGTTGTTTTTCTCTTATAGTTGATATGTGTCCCCCGGTTTCAGTTTGTAACCCGGATTTGTAAACTCTCAGTCGATTTATGACTTATGAACAGCGGTATGTTTCTATTGACTTTATCTATCAGTCATTTTATATTTTTTCCATTTTTCTTTTTAATTATCATTCTTTAGAATCATTTGTAAGTTGGTGTCGTTATTGCTCATCCTTTATGTTTATCCATTCTTCTTTACTATTGTTTAAACATAATCAATACCATCGTCAGTCTTCAGCAAGTTAACACTAAATTTAAATGTGATTTCAATCTTTTTATAAATATCATTAATCTACTTTTGTGGTTAGATATTAAAAGAAACTATTCCAAAACATCGTATATCGTAATTGGAAAACTATTAATTTGCACTCAACATTTATAAAACTTCAGTTGAGCGAGATTTTAACCATCTCAATAAAATAACTGAAGGATGATCAGTTAATCTATCTGGTTCTTGATTAGTACGCAACATGTCACATTCATATCATCCTACCTTCTTTAGCAATTTCAAAATAAGATTGACTTCTTTTTTTCGGACGAAAGCATCCTTTAAAAGAATTAATTGAATTCTGTACTTTGAACAACATCTGTTTTCATATATCAAGCTATATATTGATGTGGCGCGATTGAAGGGGCAAAATTAATAAACTACAAAATGTATATACTTTTTATAAATAATCTGATATCAACAATTGACGTTTTATAATTATAATAATATTCATTCGGTCACAAATAAGAATTGCTCTGTCATCTTCTCGATAGCAACATGAAAAATCTGAAAGACTTCAACAGACGAAGACATTGATGATGAACGATTGAAATAAATTCATAAAACACATTGAAAGCTTATAATTTGTTATTGCTGGCCTTTGTTTTTGTATAGACCAATGGAAGTAGGTTCTTGATATTGAAGACTTGATATCTTTGATAGGCCACTAGTCGAAATACCACATGTAAGAAAGTCGTTCAGATAAATTCAGTCACAGTGTGCTAATAACCTACTACAATATTCAAGGGGTCTGTAACTTCACTTTCACTTTATATGGAGTTTACTGATTCCGTAAACCCCACTGTGTAGATGTTGTATGAGTTCCAATGATACAATTCTCCATCCAAGGTACAGTTTATAAAACTACGTAACTATTAATATATAAACAGACAAGAGAAACTCGTTGTTATAGAAACACTTAAAATAGAGCTTTTAGCAATATTACGTCTCACAATACTAACATATAGAATAATTGCTAAGAATCATACATTTAACAACTCAAAATTCATCACACACTATCGTAATAAGCTACAAATGAGTCAAATTTGGTATGATTTAAGATTTGAAACTAACATTCTTTAATTAATTACAATTCTAATTTTTCATTGATTAATCGACATATAGCTGTATATAGGTTTATCTATTGATGCGTCCTTAACGTCCAGTGGCTAATATATCATGCATATTTGGGACGAAAGCAATAAACAATAACTCTTATAAATAGTTTATGCTCGATGGATCGAGCGGGATAACGAATGGCAATGGAAATGGCAAACGTGGGTAGTCTGAATAAGGCATGGAATGTTTTTTTCGGAGGACACTTTTAGAAGAGTTGTATGTTTCTTTAACACGTGGCGTTCTCCAAACATGAGGAATCGGTTGAATGTTTTAATTTTGAGTTGACGGACGTGGACTAACGAGGCTTTGTATTAAATCACAATCAAGCGGATTTCCCTATATATATAGCATGTGTTTAATACATACGATGCACGATAACTATTAAATGACAAATTTCTAAACCCCAATCATTGATGCATGGCACTTTGGGAAATATTTCTAAAATCCTTTGAATATTTTAACACATTATTGAGTCAACCACCAACCTGTAAAATAGCATTACAATATTGTTTTACGAAAAAAGTTTTTCATGTTTTGCTTGAAAATGTATTTACAAATAGTTCATACTTTTAAAGGGGTTTTTTCACGAAAGTATTCGTTTACAATTGATTTTAGATTTTAGAATCCTGAACCATTTTGACGCTTTTTACAGTTTTTCGTACATGATAACCATAGAGTACAAATTTGAATGGCAAAAAAAGTGAAAAGATAACATGCAATACTTAAAACGTGAGCAAAACCGCATTTTGTCAGCTATCTATGGCACTATCCCAGAATATCATTTATTATAACCAATGCTCTGGAAATTTTTTAAAGAACATGTATATATAAGAGAGTCCTGGTGTACTGGTTATCACAACATGACAAAGGTTTCTGGTTCGATTCCGTTCCGGGTAAAAAAATTGTGAAACCAAATGTTCGGGTCTCCCTTGACACCATGCGCTAGTATAATCTTGAGAACCGATGATAGTCCGTCGGAAGGGGACGATAAATGACTGACCCGTGTTAACAGTTCTCAAAGGTACCAGGATTATAATTTAGTATTATAATTTATAAAATTGACCATATAATTGATATTCATGTCAACACAGTGGCATCGACCCAGTGGTGATACTAGTTATCAAAGGTACCAGGATTATAATTCAGTACGCAAAAGAGAGAGCAATATCTCTTTCATGTAAAAGACACTCTTGTAAATTTCGAAAAAGAGTAGGATAATTCCGCTACAAGGCAGCACTCGCTCAAGCAAAATGGAGAGTGATTAATATAAGTTGCAATAACTTGTTTCCCAATCCACTATAGTAGATTAATATGATTAAACTAAAGTATATATTTTTTATCTGTTGTAATTGTAATTTCTAGTACAAAAAAGACTATTTGTATGAGAAAGTATCGCATACGTTGCACAGTAAATAAGTGATTGTTTAAGACAGAATTTATATCAATAAAGTTCACATTATACAACGTAATAAATTGTAATGGACTTGATTATTTCTGATTCAATTATCGTTGTAAATAGCTGATCGATTCCCGCTCACATTTTCTTCAATTAAAAAAAATAGTCAAAACGTAATTTACTGTTTCGTTATTCATCTATCTTATGACAATGTGTTACACCTAGGACTAACATGAATGCTACAATCTCTTTGTCCCTGGTTGTCCATTCCTTCATTTGTTTAATAGCAATAATAACTTATTTCATTTTTGAATAAACCAATATTCTATTTTAAATTAGTATTGTATTTTCAATAATAGTGTTAAATGTGTTTATCGAAACAAGCAGCATACGAAGAGTGATTGATAGTGTATAGTGTGCAAATGATTCCTTGCTAGAACTATAATCTTCATTCTGTAATGATAATTTGCTCTAGAGTGGACATGTATATGCATTTTTTGTTTGTTTTTAATCACTTGTGATATTTAAACCCTAAGATGTGCAGAGCACATGAGAGAGGGGTCCTTGCTATTATTTTACATATCACATTTGCCTAGAAAAATTACACAAATCATTGAGAGAGAAATTTCTCTACATAATATAAATATTCAATATAAAAATTATAGACGCATGCATATTAAATGAAGAAACCTTTACCTTTCACGTACATCTGTAATGATGCATTATGATTAAATGAATGAGAAGCGATATATTTACATTGTCTACCGTCTTCCTGATGGAAAAAAAACAAATACGATTTCATATACTACGAGTTATAAAACTTTTTTTTTCATTTACCGAAGAAAGTTCATAACACACTGTTTTGATATGACCGTCACTGATAGGTTTTAAGTAAACGAAACACCGTCTGGCGAATCAAATTATAATCTTGGTACGATTGATAACTATATATTATATAAATACAGGAATCTAAAAATGCAAAGTTGCAGACTCTACAATCATTTGAAAGATGTGCTGACAAGGAGCCAAAATGTTTTGCTCTTATCATAGAGAGTGTTGAATGTTACACACCTGAAGCACAACTAGTGCTATGATCCGTTGCCTGTGTTGTTATATTAACCAAAATAGTGCCCTCCTTTTAAAGTGGGTTCATTGTGATTTTAACGGTCCCCTAGAAAGGAAACAGTAATTATTAATCAGCTTAGGGTTTTTTTCATTTTAGAGGTGTCTTTACTAAAAATATCATACAGTTGGGATGCCTTTAAAATTTGTATTATAGTGGTGGTCCGACACAATGATTTTTTTAATGTCTGACAAGCATATACAGTGTTGACGATATTTTGAGATAATTCCTGTCTTTGATGAATCTTTGGTCATGTACAGTATATGTGTGGTTCTAGTTACCCTACCTATCATACGTTTTAGTCTTTATAAAAGCCTACCCTAAATATTTGTCACTTTTCATCAAGCACTGTTAAAGTCAGAATGTTGCTCCAATAGACTAAATGTAAAAAAGAAACATGAAATAAAGATAAAATACCTTTCTACGTCAATAATATTTTTTAGGTGAATATAGAACCACACATATGGTTTATTATATAATTGATCTTTTATATTGACCCTGACAATATAATACTTCCATGAATGGCAATAGGGTGTGAAAGTAGACAATTAATCTATAGGTTAACAACCATATAAAACATAGTTTTGACCACAATGAGTTTAAAAAGCTTTCGAACATATGTGAATGGTCATTATATATCAGCTGAGGGGGTCAGTTCAAACTTTTCACATTTAAAGGTTCTGTTGGCAACCCCCTACGATTTTTCTGAACCAAATGATAACTCCCCTTAAGAAAATAATTTCAAAAGCTTGCCCACCTAACCAAACAAAAAACTCTATTGAATAAGTTTTATGAAGATGATACCTGCAAGCTACTTAGCACAATAGTTGCAGGAATTGGCTTGAAAAGTAACTAGGAGAGGTACCGATATAGGGACATGAACACTATCCGTAACAGAAAACCAAACAAAGATAGGTTTCTTGATTGCGGTACTCTTTTTCTTTGAACTGATATTTTATAATACATTCTACACTATAGTTCTGTTATTTTATGTTTTACTTAGACAATTTACAAAAAAGCCTCCTCTTGGTTTTTTTTATTATGTGATTACAAATAAAGATTGCGTATGGAAATTGGGAATATTTCCAGGGACAACAACCAAAACCACAGAAAACAGCCAAAAGCCACCAATGGGTCTTTAGCACTGCGAAAAATTGCATCCGGAGGCGGCTTCATATGGACCCTAACTAAAATTGTGAACTAGTTCAGTGAAAATGGATGTCATACTAAAATCTAGAACAAACAAATAAACTCATCATAGATACCAGGATTGAAATTTTATATTTACGTCAGACGCGCGTTTCGTCAGTTACGCTAGAATCATAAAATGTTAAAAAGGCCAAATAAAGTATGATCTTGAAGAGCATTGAGGACCAGAAATTCATAAAAGTTTTGCCATATAAAGCTAACTAAATGTCATCTATTCCTGAGATAGAAAAGCCTTAGTATTTCAAAATGAACTGAAATTATAAATTATACAGGGCTAAGGCTCCTGGCATAGGACAGGCGCAAACGCGGCGGGTAAAGTAGTTATCAAAGGTACCAGGCTTATAATTTAATGATATTTTAACCCTCTCGTATACCTCTAGCCAATGTAAATAAAACAAACACACAGCAGTTTGCACGGTTAAACTCAGTTTAAAAGAGTTTCCATTTGAATAGATAACAAAAAAAAGTAGGAAAAATAATACAAACTTTAAAATACCAGCTCTAGACCTCAAATTCTTTCTTAATTTTGGGAACTCGTTTTCAAAATTCAATTGTGACGTCATTGTGTGTTGCATTGGCTTTAACTGACACGGCTGTGTATTTTGTAATGTATCCGTTCTTATTCTGTAGCTAGTCTCCACTTCAGTTTTATCATGTATATCTTATATAAGCTTTGGATTTCAAATATTTTGGCCACGAGCATCACTGATGAGACATGTATTGTCGAAATGCGCATATGGTGCAAGAAAATTGATACCGTTAATTTTATTATAGTCATTCAGGTTCAACATTTTTTTCTTAAAATGCCCTGTACCAAGTCAGGAAAATGACAATTTTTTTATTACAGTACGTTTCTGTGTGTGGTACATTTTAATGTTGTGTTTCTGTTGTGTCGTAGTTCTCATATATTTATTGTGTTTCCCATTTATTTTGTAACCCGGATTTGGTTTTTTTTTCTCTATCGATTTATGAATTTCGAACAGCGGTATACTTCAGTTGCCTTTATTTAAACTGATTGAGTACCGCTATCAAGAAACATCTCTTTGTTTGGTTTTCTGCTACGGATACCTCTCCTAGTTATTTTTCAAGCCAGTCTTTGAGGGGTCCGTAGGTGACCTGTTGCAAGGCAAACTAAATTTCTGTCCTTATCCAATTTACCTTCCATATATATACCATGCCAGTGGCATTCCAATTTCCCCGACCATTACCCGGATAGACTCTATTATTACAAGACCTACCTTATGTATTTATTGTTAACTTGTTCTCGTCCTGAACATGCATGAAATATTTGCCACTGGACGCTAAGCAATCAACCATCAATTAATCAATAAATTCCTGTGGTTTAATTCAAATTTATTCTTTTGACTACCTTTATTCCATTATATGGTGCTCCTGTGTAAAATTCAGAATCAGGTAAAGTCAACATTAGAATGCAATTATTGTATATCATCATGTTGAGTATGAATTTGCTTTAGTAACTGGTAGATTTATTGTTAAAGTTCGTCGGTTTTTATATACAAAATACGAAATACTAAATATTTTATTAAAGAAAGCTCAATTATGAACATAATCATTAATAGCATAGATACAACAAAGAATAACGTTTAAACAATTTTAACTAAAATTAATACTACACAAGTACGTGTTGTAGTAATTTTGTTAACGTAATTCTTTCCTGTAATAATTTTCATTTCACAACATTGTGTTCACCTTTTGTTATTTCATTGATCGAGCTTAAGGAGGAAATGGTTAAGAACGTGACAATTTAAATATCTTCACAACGTTTTGTAAACTTGAAATGATTTAGAGCTTGACACCTTGAAGACTGCCTGTTATCCTCTTGATGTCTCTCTAGGTGTTTGTCTCATTCAAGTACTTCATATGTTTCTTTTTTAATCTTTAAGAATGCCAAAGAGAAATAAGGTTAAGCGGGAAGATAAATATATGTACGAGTCAAAATACAATTATTGCCCTCAAATATATCTATATTTAGCTACACGGACAAATCTTATATTTTAAGTTCTCGTTTTCCCACGGTGAATATAATGTTTTGTTAAGGAGAATTCCCTGTGATTTTAGCCAATGAGAAAACAGAAATTTATAGTCATATAATAACACTTAGCATTATTTGATGAATATCAGCAGGTTAAGAGTTCCCTCCCGCGTATTTTTAGTTTGATTGCAGTAGCCGTGATCTATTCATTATATTGTATGGACCTTCAAGTAACTATGGTTAGTACATTAATCGTGATAAGGGGGATTATACTATCAGATCTTCAAATGTTTTCTAATATTTGAAATCTCGTTTATAATAACATCGATCTATTTTTGATGACCGTATATATTGACCTGTCGTTAAAGTCTTGGTTTTGTTTGGATAGTGCTTTTTTCGAGGTTGGATGAGATGCTGACTTATCAGGCGTATACCCTTGTTATTCGTAGTCCTTCTTATAATTTCTTTTCTAAACACGTTTAAACCATTTGAAATTATCTTTTTATTCAACATAAAGAAATGAGAGACAAAATTATAATCGAACTATCCAAAATACATATATTCAACATAAAAATACATGATGTTTATACATGCCATTGATGTACACCTAATAGAGCTTCTTATTAAGACTATTAAACATTATATCGAGTTATATGAAGGAATACTAAGATAGTAATTATACGATAATTTTAAGGTGGTACCTAACACTACAGGGAGATAACTGTTGTAAAATCAGCTAAACGTTTTAATTACGTTGTGTTGTTATGGAAATATTAAGCTTCTCAATGATCAAAATTAGTGTTTGTCAAACTGCTATATGACCAGTGTAATTTTTCTGATAAAGCGGTTGGTTCAAATTTTTTGAAATTTTAATATTTTTGTCAAAAGGCCAAAGTAAATACTTAGTCAAATTTTTTTTGAAAATTAGCCAAATTAATTTTAGTGAAGGTGTTGGGTACCACCTTAACTAATTAATTACATATTTTGAAAAGAGACTCTTCCGAAAAAAAGCTTGGTGAAGTTTTGGAATTATACCACATCTTCTTTTTTTTATATCTATAATAATCCACACAAAAAAAATCAAAATGTCAAATGGTAAGGGAGACAATTATTATAAAGCTGGATTGGTCTAATCGTAAATGGTGTGTTTATTTTACATGAAACACAATAACATTATAAAGACAATATGACACAAATGAGGCATATTTAAAGTGACTAAATTGGTAAGAAAATAAAACCAGGAACAATTTGTCAAATCATAAGATAAAAATCATATACAGATGTACAAGAAATGACCTTTTAAGGACAAAATATTAATTAATATATATTCTCATGCAATTAGTTTGTAACGATAATTCTTATTGGACTCAATTTGCGACAGTAAAATCTACGTTTTACGAAGGCCAAGCTTAAAATATAATACAGTTATCTCCTAAATTAACCGACATATGTTGATATTTTAACTATATAAATAAAGTATAACAAAAATTGACATAAACTGTATTGATTGGAGGAAACAAAATAATCCTGACACAAGTGTCAATCATCAAATGCAGAGGTATCTTCATGTAAGAATATAATACAACATGTAAAAATAACAAAAAAGGAATAAAAAAAACAACTATATATATACATATAATAAAAATTTAGTTTTGTACATCTATTTGACATGCACTTCATTAGCCATGAACTTTCCTGTCATGTCAGAAAATAGGACTTCTTAATTTCTTTGAGCTGTTCACATACTATATATAGTTTTGCAAGATGTCGTACAATTTCAGATTTTATAATTAGATAATGTAGCCCTCAATCTTTAAGATGCACCTTCACAAACGGATAGCGTTTCATTATAAATAACGAAAATAGAAAATTACCCCTTTCCAGCATGAAACCTAATGTATATAAGTTAAAATTCAGAAAATGCATTCATAAAAGATAAATATGGTTTATGAGTATATATTCCAGATTATTCTTAATGAAACTTCTAATTTCGGGTTCAAAATTACATATTTTTAGCATTCTTCTTTTCAGTAATGTGTTATATGCTAGCATTCTGTGGTTTCAAAGTTAAACTTAAATCATAGTAACCATTGTAACAAAACGAAAACAAAAACATATGAAATAAACAATAAATTTATTAAAATAGGCCCCATGATTATTGTTATGTCTAGTTTTGTTTCGTGTAAATCACTGGCAATCCCTTTTATTTTACTATGGTATCGCTAAAGATAAACAGAAACGGACAACCCCACTGAAAGATATGCAAAAAAAAAAACAAAAAAGACAACAAGTTCTCAATTACAAAGAACACTACCACTTGTTTGCCTTTTTCTTTTTACTCAGAGATTCTATTGCATCTTGTTTTGATATGTTTTTCCAATCATTTTCCAACATTGGGTACTTAACTTTGTATTTATTTTTAATTTCTTCTTCAAACCTGCATAGATACCAATGCCAATATTTAGAAGACAAGCCATTATCAGGATCTATATACCAGGCTGGATCGTATGTTTTGTAACTACGATACTCATGTATTATGTGATTAGGATCCTCTTGACAGCTTAATTTATTCCTGTTGCAATAAAAAGTTCCGTCAGAAGCAACATTTTCCTCACAAGTGTGTATGCATAGAACATTCGTATCTACTACATGCCAACCAGATACACCATTAAGTTTATGATGCAAACATTCATGAACGCCGCCATGGTGTTTTGTTGTATTCTCACATGGTTCAGAACATAACGGACAGCATTCCTCGCAACCCCAAAGTTTGTCCAGGATCTCTGCATACGGGGTAGGGGTATTCCAGTTAACGGAATTTCTTGAACTATTTTGATAATGATATATAAGAGAATCTTTCTTATTTTTCAAATCATCAATTATAAAATTCGTCAAATTTTCAAAGTTACTGACGTGTATGTATCTCACTGATAAAAGGCATTCTAAAGTTATATATTTAAATTTGTCAGTTATTTGTGTTGACCATTCATCCATGTTTGAAACATTAATAACATCTTTTACAGCCATTTTTGTTAGATCGATCAACGTACACACATGCGTTTCAGCAATTTCAAAATAAAGTTTTCCATCGGTAAATATTTTTTTGTCTGTATATTTCTCAATGTATTCTTTGGCATAAGATGTAGTTGAGTGTATATAAGAATAAAAATCATCAAAAACTTCGTTCTCGGCTAAGTCTCGCAACATAAATTTTATAAGTTTATGTTTAGAGTTCTTAAATTGTTTTAATATCTTGGTAACTATTTCGCTCTGTACATTACTGAAAACATGAGAAGTAAGAGTTTCTTTTATGATATTTGTAATAAGTAAAGCTGTGGATCTATCTTGTTCTCTTTCTTTTCTTTGTCGTTCTGCTTTGAGCTTTACCTGTAGTTCCTTATAATCCTCTTCTCTTAATAATCTTTCCTGTTCCTCCCTTCTCTGTTTTTCCGCTTTTATTTTTTCATCTAGCTTTTTTGTGTTTTCCTGTTCCTCGTCAAATTGTTTTTCTTGTTGTATTTTTTTTCTTTCTTCTGCTTTCATTAAATGTTCTGTTTGTTTTCGTTTAATATTCATTTCCATATCAAATTGTCTTTTCTTTGCTTCAATTTCAAGTTCGTTTTGTTCTTTTTCATTCTTCATTTTAGCTTCTGCTTGAAATTTTTGTCTTTTGATTTCTTCTTGTTCCTTTATTAATATTCTTTCCTTTTCTTCCCTTCTCTGTTTTTCCGCTTGTATTTTTAAATCAAGCTTTTTTGTGTTTTCCTGTTCCTCATAAAGTAGTTTTTCTTGATGTATTCTTTTTCTTTCTTCTTCTTTCATTTGTCTTTTCTTTGTTTCAATTTCAAGGTCGTTTTGTTCTTTTTCAGCCTTCATTTTAGCTTCTGCTTGAAATTTTTGTCTTTTGATTTCTTCTTGTTCCTTTATTAATATTCTTTCATTTTCTTCCCTTCTCTGCTTTTCCGCATGTATTTTTAAATAAAGCTTTTTTGTGTTTTCCTGTTCCTCATAAAGTAGTTTTTCTTGATGTATTCTTTTTCTTTCTTCTTCTTTCATTTGTCTTTTCTTTGATTCAATTTCAAGGTCGTTTTGTTCTTTTTCAGCCTTCATTTTAGCTTCTGCTTGAAATTTTTGTCTTTTGATTTCTTCTTGTTCCTGTCTTAATATTCTTTCATGTTCTTCCCTTCTCTGCTTTTCCGCTTGTATTTCTAAATCAAGCTTTTTTGTGTTTTCCTGTTCTTCATAAAGTAGTTTTTCTTGATGTATTCTTTTTCTTTCTTCTTCTTTCATTTGTCTTTTCTTTGTTTCAATTTCAAGGTCGTTTTGCTCTTTTTCAGCCTTCATTTTAGCTTCTGCTTGAAATTTTTGTCTTTTGATTTCTTCTTGTTCCTGTCTTAATATTCTTTCATTTTCTTCCCTTCTCTGCTTTTCCGCTTGTATTTCTAAATCAAGCTTTTTTGTGTTTTCCTGTTGCTCATAAAGTAGTTTTTCTTGATGTATTCTTTTTCTTTCTTCTTCTTTCATTTGTCTTTTCTTTGTTTCAATTTCAAGGTCGTTTTGCTCTTTTTCAGCCTTCATTTT
This sequence comes from Mytilus galloprovincialis, assembly GCF_965363235.1. NCBI lineage: Eukaryota > Metazoa > Mollusca > Bivalvia > Mytilida > Mytilidae > Mytilus > Mytilus galloprovincialis. The sequence goes on from NC_134846.1 coordinate 12,200,279, forward strand.
AGCTTCTGCTTGAAATTTTTGTCTTTTGATTTCTTCTTGTTCCTGTCTTAATATTCTTTCATTTTCTTCCCTTCTCTGCTTTTCCGCTTGTATTTCTAAATCAAGCTTTTTTGTGTTTTCCTGTTCCTCATAAAGTAGTTTTTCTTGATGTATTCTTTTTCTTTCTTCTTCTTTCATTTGTCTTTTCTTTGTTTCAATTTCAAGGTCGTTTTGCTCTTTTTCAGCCTTCATTTTAGCTTCTGCTTGAAATTTTTGTCTTTTGATTTCTTCTTGTTCCTGTCTTAATATTCTTTCATTTTCTTCCCTTCTCTGCTTTTCCGCTTGTATTTCTAAATCAAGCTTTTTTGTGTTTTCCTGTTCCTCATAAAGTAGTTTTTCTTGATGTATTCTTTTTCTTTCTTCTTCTTTCATTTGTCTTTTCTTTGTTTCAATTTCAAGGTCGTTTTGCTCTTTTTCAGCCTTCATTTTAGCTTCTGCTTGAAATTTTTGTATTTTGATTTCTTCTTGTTGCCTTAGTCGTTCCTCCTCCTCAGCTATTTTTCTTTCTTCTTCTTCCTCCTTCCTCTTTCTAATCTTTTCGTGTTTTAGTTTCATGGCTTCAGAAATTATTTTTCGAAAATAATTTAGTAACGTTGCTTCATATTCTTTTCGTTTGGTTTCTAAACCTGAGTTCTTTTCGAATTCATCATGACGTCTATCGTAAAATGCAACTAAATATTTCGCAATGAAAACTGCAAGCATGGCTTTGAAATTCTTTGTAAGCGAAAAATCGTGATCTCGAGCCTCGATGGCACATTTGTGATAATTTTGCGAAAATTTGTCAAATATTTCTCTGATTTCAACAATATTAAACCTCTTATTTTTCCTGTCGTCTACGAGCGTGTCAATTTCTGAAAATATATTATTTGCCATTGTTAGTGCAATTTTTCTATTGGTTTCAAATTTGTCTTTATCGCCACTTAAATGTATTTCTGTTATATCAATTTCCTTGAAGCATTCTTTCGGTTTTTGTAATTGCTTAAATGTTAGAACACGCCGTTGTCGTTCGAATGTTTCTTGTTCATTCCTAAGGTAAAGCGTGTCGTTTTGAAAGTAATGCAGAACAATTTTCCAAATTTCGTCATCAATTGAAAATTCTCTATTAGAATCTGTATCAAACCGACTTAGATCAGTTGACCACAGCTTTTTAAAAGCTGCTTTGATGTCATTATCAAGCGGATGTTCATTGCATTTTTCGACAACATCATTTGCGTGATATTTCCAATCTTCCTTCTCTTTTGGTGTCAATATGATCCTTTGACGAATCTCTAGTCTTGTCCTACTTTCCATCATGTTAATTTCTTTCACAGCAAAAACCTCCTGTTCATTTTTATATATTTCCAGCTGATTCAGACGATTCTGTTTCCATTGTATTATGATATCTCTTAAAGGTGCATTTTCTATGAAATCTGTCCATTCCTTTTTTAAGTTTTCATAACTAGCTGAAAGTTTCTCGTTTAGCTGATTTTTGACTTTAAATTTAACGTCCAGAAGATTATCCTCATTTTCACAGTTCCTAAAAGCTGATTCTGCGTCAATTATTAGGAACTGTGATACTGTAATTTCTAGTTTCCGCTGTAATTCAAAAAACTTTGATTCTGATGTTCGTTCAGCTTTTAATTCAATACCATTTTTGAAACTGAATACGAAATCTTCTGACAGAATTGCTTCCCACAAATCATTTATTTTTGTCCATATTTCATCGACGCTAAAGAATGTTTGTCTGCGCTCATTGATGTCAGACATAATAAAATGTCGTAAGCGATCCACTTTCTCGCTATAATCAGTGTTAATGGCACAAAATGGTGGACTCCCTAGCCATAAGTTAGGAAAGTAGAAAACATGCTTGTTATGGTTAAAGTGTATTATTTTATCAAAAGAATCACAATTTAGCAAATGTTCTTGTTCTGCCGCCTCATTGGTTATTTCATCGAGACATTTGACCAATTTCAATGTACCGGGACGCAAATTCCTTTCTGCATTAATGTCTGAAACATCTTGATGAACGAAGATACAGGATTGCTCAAGTTCAAAATTTTCATTAACCTTTTTCATTCGTATGAAAGCATGCACTACTATTTCTAGAATATCGCTTACTTCCGACAGGTTTTCCCCTCTGATATTTATCAATGTTATGTCTGCTATACCAGTCACAAACGTTGCTAGTTGGTTATCATGTACATGTGTTACACTCGATTCTCTGTTCTCATTTGACCGCAGCCCTTCTGTATCAAACACCAATACATATTCAAAAGAAAACTGGTCTTTGGGCATCGGTATCAGCTGTAGGAAAACCCCCTTTGTACATCTGCCAGTGCTTACTGCTAACTGAAGACCAAACATCGCGTTCAAAAGTGTGGATTTGCCTGAACTTTGTATTCCCATTATCGATAGTGTAAGAAGTTTTGTAGTGGATCCAATTTTACTTTTCAAACACATAAAGACTTCTTTTATCCATACCAACGGACCATCAGAAGCCGCCCCGTCCATCACTTCTAGTGGGTATCCTTCTATGAGAAGGTTGGCAGCAATGCTTGGACAGTTTTTAACACACTCTAAAACATTAACATTACACCATTCTTTGTCTGAGGCATATAATAATGCTTCAAATATATGCGCAACTTCTCTCATCAAGTGTTCTACGCCAAATGAAGCATCTTCTATCTCGATTTTTATCCTTTTTGTCTGGTGTTCTAATATATTTTTTTCCCTTCCTGCTTTCTTACTATCATTACTTAAATCATTCAAACTAGAGAGCAAGCCGGGTAAAATCTTGTTCGATCTTTTATCAAGAAGGAGTTTCAAACTTTTTAGAAAGAACATCAATTTATCTGGGAAGTCCCTTAAATCATACAGAATATTAAGCATTGTAGAAGACATTTTTGGAAGGTGTGATATATGTTGAAGCTGTTGGCTACGGATTTGCTGTATTTGTTTTTCAATATCTCTTTTGAGAGGAAGGGATTTTTCTCTATATTTTTTCTTCTTTAATTTTGACAGTTCGATCCAAAAATGCTGGATAGACGCAGATTTTGCATTTATTACTTCAAACATTTTATCGGCAAGTTGACATCCGTCAAAACATTCTTTTTCTGCATAATCGCAAGATATCCCATAATCATCTAGTACCTGTCCAAATCGAGAAAACTGAATGCAATCAACATTAGATATACACTCTGAAATGTCTGACTTCGTATCTTCCACGATTTCGTTCATTCCTTTATACCGACCATTTTCTTTCAAGTCAATACAATACAATCTGCTCTTTGTGCTCTCCGCTATTTCGTTAAGTTTTACTTCAAGCAAGGCTTCTTCATCGTCGTTCAAATTTGATTCTAATAGTATAATTACTGACGATGAAGATTGGTAGATAGAATGTAAAGTTTTACCAATGTTGTCATCATTTTGAAGTTTCATTGTTTGTAGCTGTACAACAACAATATTTGATACTGATTTTATCACATCTAACTGCAATTGATATTGAGCAGCATCTCCTCGTAAATTTAGAAAAAGGATTGCATCGTCAAATGAACCAGTCTTTGTTTGCCCATAAGGAATGAAATAAGAAGCTTCGACTGTTCCACCAAGGGTTCTTTTCGATGTAGATCCCATTGGGCTATCTTGAGAATAAAATGTATCAAAGGATGGATCCTTTGATAGCACTTTGTTTAAAACAGTTGATTTAGAAAATGTGGTTTCACCTAGCCTGATAAAGGATACAATCTTTATATCCTGGTCCGATAAGAAACCCTCGAACACCTTTCCTTTACTATTGGTACCATCTGTATTTACGAAATTGAAAGGCCACAAAAACCCTGCAGTCAGTTGTGTAGAAGAAATAATGACAGGAACAGCGATTCTGCACATAAACAGCTTCGAAACAATTAATTGTTTGAAGAAAGGTGAACAACACAAATAAATTGCATTAAACACATCTTGCGGATGAAATAACGCGAGTTGTTTTTTCTTGTGTGTTCGGTTTTTTGGTGCTTCCGTTTGTGTTGGGTCATTTGGTTTTATTTCGGATTTCTTTCCTTCAACAATATCTTGCTTTTTGATAATGTCTAAAATATCAGCCAACACACCATCCCTAGCCCTTAGATCTACATTGATAATTTTATTTAATATCTCCCATTTAATGTCCCCTAATTCTATTTTGTCATTTAGTTTTGCTTCCAGTACATGTCGTAAGGTTATTTTACAGGGGAAATAACTTTCCAATTTCAACAAAATCAAAACTTCTTCAAACTTTTTGCAAGCCTCCATACCTCTTAACAATAATACATACTATTCATCTTGCAATATTATGCTTATATTAAGAGTACAAATTACTGATTTAATTAGACTTCAATAATGTGAATGGCCGTTCCTTGCAATCTTCTCATTAAAAACCTGTAATGTGCTTTCCTCTGTGTGTTAAAAATCTCTTACATAATGTTCCTAAAAAGAAAAGACATATTTTTGTAAAATTCTCTCTATGATATATAACGCTAAATTTTGAAATATGCATTATTTCCGTAGTATTGGTAGACATTTAAATTAGATAAAAGAAGACAAAATTTTACAATGTAAATAAAGAATTTAAAATATGTTTGAATAAGTATTTACATTAAACATGGAAACAGATTGACACCAACAAAGGCCATCAATGTGTCAAAGTAAGTGCATATCATAAAAATGTAATTTAACCTTATTAACATAAATCGTTTATCAGTTTCAATGAGGAAGAATCACTGAATAAAGAATATAGTGATAAACAAACATGTGTCAAGAAAACTTATAACCCTGTGTGCAGACGACTTTTCGAAAATATCGAATAAGATGAATTACTATTGTATTAAACTATTTCGGCAGAAGAGGTAGTCTTCGTATATGTTGTAAAATAAAACATTTTTAATGAAATTATACGATGACTATTGTGGGTGTCTGCTGGTCGTGTTTTCGACTTATTGATCCTTATTATCAGATATTCACAATTATTTGGTGTTATCCATGTAGTAATTTTAAAATTTCGCCCACTAACCTCTTCTTTTTTCATACTATTATTATTAATACCAAGATGTCGTCAAATACAATTGGATATCCAGCATTTATCACACATTTCAATAACGTGCGGTTAAATCGCTGAAAGAACTTCTTCAGAAAGATTGAAAAATATCATTCTGCATTGACATTATTTTCTTGGTGTAAATGAGATACATCAATTCGGGCTACAACCCTCATATATGTGTATCGTATAGACACAGTTAAAAACTGACACTTTTGAAAATCTGTCAAAATACTAGTGATTTTTCATAGTTTTTGAGTGGAAAAGGCGTCAATGTTAAATGGAAAATCAATCTATATTGCTAAATTTTCAATGGTTTATATGTCAAAAACAAGGTTTAATTACCCTTTCGTTGACATATTCTTTTTTGTTATCTACTCACAACTATTTTTTTATATATTCTGTAAACTATCTTTTTTAAAAGCAGAGCAGCAAACATCCTTAACACCAGATATCTCGTCTTCTTAATAACGCAAACTACAAATTAACAGATCATGATTTTTAATGATAATCACATACATTTAGTTCCTTTCCCAAGTCCGATTTAGAGGTAAAAGGCCAAATGTATGTTTTACCTAATGTCATGTTGAAATGCAAGTCTAAGCTGTTCGTCGCATGCATATTTTGAAAAAAAATGTCTTTTACTTCAAATTTATAAATGTTGAGTCACATATCCATTTGAAACAGTGTTATCAAATGATTTTTGTAATAGAAATTGTCACCTTTAAATCGTTCAAACATAATTTTCAAGGTTACGTTTACAAAATAGTGTCAATGAAAAAGAAACTTATTGTACACTTTTTCACAGGGTAGAGTTCAAATAAATGCAACACTTAAGATCGTTCTAAATGGTGTATAAGTCTACTGAGCTATATACCCAAACTATAATAATTTTGTGCTGGCATATTTTATATTTTTATCACAGAGTGTTTGTATTTCTTTGTAAACCATATAGCGATAATTTTTAACTTTATGAGGAAGGTGAAAATTTTACCCGTTGTTTTATATCTATATTTATGGACCAAAGATAAATCAAATTGCCTCATGGTTAAAATTTCCACTCGTGCATGTTTAAACTAGACCGACTTTTTTAACAGGGGTGGTCATTGTGAGCTCCCTACACAAAAACTGCTTATGCATATTTATTTTGAAGAATAACTGAAATCAATACAGCATACGTTTTACGGTCACCATCTTCAATTGCTTGACCGTTAAGATGTGTCAGTGTCTTAAATCACTATGTATTAGCTGTCAAGATTTTAGATACCAGGTGATGTCGTCTGATCAGTAGTTTTACCGATTGTTACATTTTGTCAGAGAAAAAGTAACATCCCAAAATAAAGTAATGTCAGGAAAATTCACAACGAAAAGACCCTAATCAAATGGCAAAAGCAAAAACTCAAACACAGGCAGAAAATGGTGAATTAAACCTGATTTTAAAGCTAGCTAAACCTTTCACTTGTACGACATTCGCATCGGAGTGATATCGTAGATGACTCATAACCTGTCGACCCACCTGGATTAACACTCCTTTTCAGATCTTGAGATTAGCTTAGTTTTTAATTAATTTTTTTTTCTCTTCCTTAAAGATGTTAAAAGTTTTTAGGATTACCATCCTACAATAGGAAATTCATTTTAGAATATGCTGATAAAGTTACCTTTGAATAAGGTTTCTAAGAAAAACCAGAAATTCGTCTCGACAGACGAATATCAACAATACTTTTCAGGAATCGACATATAATAAAAGAAACAAATACGATACCAAATTCAATACTATATCAGCTTTAAAACGAAAGAAGTCACAATACTGAGATAAAAGACACTCTACAATACCATACCATATCTAATAATATACAAGATGCCATGCCATACAAGAAAAAATAACATACAAGAAACACTACGATAAAGAAACAATATCATACAGGATATAAAACGATACAAATTACAATATAATACAAGATAACATACGATACCAGACACAATACGGGACCAGATTCACTACCATACCAGCTCCAATACGATCCAAGCCTTAATAAGATACAAGTTTCAATACGTTCCAATTGCAAATACAATACTAGTACAACGATACCTGGTACAATAAGACAATACAAGATACAATGCGATACCAGATACAAAACAATACAAGATACAATACGATTTTCAATCAAATACAACGATACCAGGTGTAATACAATAGAAGTCGAAAAGCCAAACCAAATATAAATTGATACAAGAAACAATACAATACCCGATACAATAAATTTTAACATTTGCAAACAATCGTTTGTTTGGATTTGATTGAAGAAAAACTCGTACTTACTTTAACTCCTTTTAATATCTGGATTTTAATTTGAAGAATGGGATGGTATCATTTGGTTGGTCCTAAAATAGACAAATTAAAGTAGAAATTAAATATAGCTCGCATGTTACGAATATGCAACGTTAAGACACATTATTGTTGTGTTGGGTGAATTTATCGTGTTAATGATAGTGGCCATTTAAATGCAACCGCAAGACTATTTATGCAGTCCAATCGGATATGACAAAACTAATTAATTAATGATCTATCATTAATATTTGATTGCTCTAAGGGGTCTTGATCGATTCAATAGTCGTATTTCATAGTTTTAAAATAAACGTCTCTGTTTGATTTGCCTGTGACTCCCAAGCTTGTAACGAATATTTTTTATATATGTATGTTTAAACTTAATTAGATAATGAAACGATATGCTATGAAAGGCATTTGTCCAAAACAATTTTCCGGATTTCCTTATATCAGGAATGCTCAAAGCCGAATATTTCAAACTCCGATATGTATGAACCGAAACAAATTTGATATATGAACAATATTTAGCGGTGTTTTTAATAAATCATTCTACATTAACCACCAACACTAGACTCCTACGAGAAAAAGATAAACTTTATATTTTCGCTTTTTTCCTATTTCCCGACAGTCGTGCATATGATAAGAGAATATTAAAAATACCGAACTCCAAGGAAAATTGAAAAAAATGAAAGTCGCTGTTCAAAGGCCAAAAGCAATAAACTATACACGTCAAAGGAATGGAAAACAACAGTCATACTACTGACTGGGTACAGGCATTTCCTTAGGTAGAATATGGTATATTTATCCTAGTGTTATAGCTATCTAAACCGCTCAATATGACAGTCACATAGATTCCGTCAATATTGACAACAATGTTTGAGCAAAATAAACTGACATGATAGGTCAAAATGTGATAAATTGGGGTACAGCAGTAAAAACAAATACCGAGTAACTTTTCGAAATGAGGAAAAACAAAATGGCATATAAATGTAGACGGAGTACATCAGCACCCGGCGTTTTATTATGTTCCTATGCGTCAAAGTTCCTTCAGACACTTGTCAAAAACAAAAAGACTAAAAAAGCTATCTGAAGTTGATACAGAATATTTTTCTACAAGATTCTTCTATCTTCCGACGATTTTTTTTAAAGAAAAATACAGGTCGTTCTTTGACGTAGCCCTGGTTGGTCATCTTACTGATCAGAAACTAGTGACAGTTAATTTAGTCTGACCAAGCAAGCTCTTAAATACCGAATGAATTTGGATATCTATATTCCATAAGCAGGTGTAGTTGGTATACTGCTGCTAATGTGGTAGGCATTTCAAAATTAAAGTTGTCTGGTTTGCCTTATTTACTGGTACTAAGATGACCGATACGCATAATGTAATGCTATGTTTTTTGTATGATGGATTACTTGACCGTTCATTTATTCCTACTTCTCACTATAATATATATTCGTAGTAGTACGATTTACACACAAAGAAACTTTGGCTGCAGGAACAACGACATATTTATCGTAAAGAGCAAATAGACATTGCACTGTTCTTTTGTTCTATTATTTACTGTGGTCGACCATTTAAAGTGTTTTAACTTATAAATGTTTTATTAGAGACCTGACAAAGTCTTCACATTTAGCCCATGTTTTAGTGTAGTCTGCAATAGAATCAATAATTAGTTTGTAGATATGATTTTAATTGATGTGTTAAGGTTCACAAAACTTAAAATAATCAAATATCACCTTTTCCAAGATGTTAATGTTGAATTATGCTTACATCTCAGTAATAACATGACAAGAAGGGCTGTAAATATAAGGCAAGTGGGAACAGTCACATGTCAGGGGATATTTGAGGTACCTTGGTATTCCTCTAAATCGAGGTCCTGTGTTGCTTGCTTGTAGTTTAATATAATCACTTACGTTTATTTGTTTGTTTAAGCCCCAATCCCACTAGACCACGATCGCACCACGCTCACCGCGATCTGAAATAAATTTAGATCGTGGTGAGGTCGCGGTATGAGCGGCATGAAAATGTAAATTTTCGTTGCGTTCACGATGCTACTACGTCCTCATTAAGCTTTTACAACTATCCCGCTGCGATTATACCATGTTCTCACCGCGCTTATTCTGCGACCTCACTACGCTTATCAAGATTTTTCTACGCTCTTCACGTTCTCACTACGACCATACCACGAGTCATCCGATTGCAACACGATCTTACCACGCTTCTACTGCGATTATAGTACGTTCTTACCACGATTATACAACGTTCATACCGCGATGTTTTTACGTTCTCAGCAATAACGTCTACATAGTATTCGATATCAATACAGTTCCATTCTTTCTATTTCTGATTAATACGTAGATGTCTCGAAAACAATACAGTCATGCCACCAAATCTACTAGAACACGCAGGCGTGGTTGTAGGGGTCAATGTAGAGGCAGAGGGAGCAAAGTAACGAATCCTGAGATGTCGGACAGACCAATCCAACCTTAATTACAACCTATTGCTGGTCCATAAAGCTCAAATGACGATATTTTAGTGAATGATAGCAGAGATGACACAGATGTGTCAATAGATATAGGAAAATATGGTATGGCTCACATCGAACAGCATGCCCTAAAGGGTCCACAAAATTACTAGTGTTAAACCATTTAAACGGGAAAACAAACGGTCTAATCTATATAAACACGAGAAGCATAGTTGAGCCGTTAGAGCAAATGAATAACTACATTCAGACAAACAAAATCTAGGGACCTTTTTTATATTTTTTATGTGAAAATGACATTAAGAATGATGGTCGTAGTGTAAACGTAGTCAGGTCGTAAGAACAGCGTAATGAGGACGGCAAGGGTGTGCTAGAATCGTACTACGGTCGTAAACAGCGTGGTAGAGTCGTAGTTGGGTCGCTGTGAGAACGTGATGGTCGTAGGGAGGTCGTGATAACGTCGCTATAAGATCGTAGCGCAATCTCTCCGAATAGCACCACGATCTCGCTACGATTGAACAGCGACCTTTGCAATCTTACTACGACCTAAGTGCGCTCTCACTATGCTTCTACTACGACCTGATTTCGCCACGACCGCACCACGATTGTTTTGAACATGTTCAAAGTTGGCCACGCTCATCACGATATTGAAGACCTCACCACGACCGTGATACGACCTTACTGCGATCTACACGATCGTACTACGATCATCAAAATTGACTATAACATATTGGCCTTATTTTGTACTAAACTGAAACGATTATAATTTTAACTGACTATTACACATCATTTTCAATATACCAAACCAACTAGTTTTTGCTATTACTCCTTTCCTGGTATCTATGATGATTTTATCCTAAACGCTGTGTTTTAGTGTTAAGTTTCACTTAACCGGAAATCTGGCCAAAATTATCGTAAACGCAACCAATAGACCATTGATGTAGTTTACACGTTATTATGAAACTGATTAATTATCCATTAATGTTTTCAAAAGTTAAACACAGGTCAACAAATGGCAAATTATAATGTATTTGTTACAACGTTTTGTAATTTTATATCGTCAATGCTCTTCAACTTTGTACTTGTTTGGCTTTATAAATATTTTGATATGAGCGTTTCTGATGAGTCTTTTGTAGATGAAACGCGCGTCTGCATACAAAATTATAATCCTGATACTTTGATAACTATATACTTCTACCCAAATATGACAAAAACTGTTTTGTAAGCTTATTTTATTATATTTTGATTGTGATTTAAAAAAAAAAGTAAAATCACAAAAATACTGAACTCAGAGGAAAATTCAAAAAGGAAAGTCCGTAATGAAAATGGCAAATCAAAAGCTAAAACACATTATATATATTCTGATTGTAAAGTTTATATACACTTTTTAATACAGCTACGGTGTCTGTAGCGAAATTAATCTCACGGGCCACTAATTCATGTCATTTCTATCCATGATGAGTATATTTCTAATACACCTATCTGATTTTTGGACATTAACATCACGATTATTTATTAATAATCGACTCTTTGCAACTGCCATTTTCAAAGTGCGATCACATGATCTATTTCCTGCCGCGTAATTCAAGAAGGAGCGTTCATTGTTGATTTTATTTAATTATGTTATTTTAAATAAGATAGCTTATATAGGTTTAAAGATATCTAATAAACTGAGTGAGATATCATATATCTGATAAATAAAGAGATTTCATATAGTAACTAGGATATATAGTAAAGTAAATAAGATGTCTAATAACTTTACAAGATATCTCATAAAGTATTTGTTTAAAAGATATCTGTAATAAGATATAAAATATATTATAAAATATACAAGATATCTAATTAATTGTATAACTAAGGATTTTCTTATTCCAGGCATAGATTACCTTAGCCGTATTTGACACATCTTTTGGGAATTTTGGATCCTCAATGCTCTTCAACTTTGTACTTGTTTGGCTTTATAAATATTTCGATTTGAGCGTCACTGATGAGTCTTATTTAGACGAAACGCGCGTCTGGCGTACTAAATATATAATCCTGGTATTTTGATAACTATATAAGATATCTTATAAAGTTGATATGATATCTTTAAAATATAAATACGATATTTTATATACTTTATATGATATATTATATACTTTTAGAAGATATCGTATATACTTTATATGATATTTAATATACTTTATATGATATTTAATATACTTTATATGATATTTAATATACTTTATAAGATATCGTATATACTTTACAAGATATCCCATACGGAAGCCTGGAGCTGCCTTGTGTAATTGTTTATAACTAAACCATATTTGATAATCATTGCGATAATGTTTTGTATATTGCAAAATGACGCCTTATTTATCGCAATAATTTGCTGTATCTAACACCAAGGCACTTTATTTAGCACAATGATTTGTTAAATTTAACACTAAAAAGACTTAATTATCGCAATATTTGCTATATATATACCACAAGTCGCCTTATTTATGGCAATATTTCGTTATATCTAACAACAAGACGTCTTTGTTATTGCGATGATTTTATTGTGTAAAAACAGTACCACTTAATTAACGCGATTTACGATTTTTATTCGCTTTAAATTTCAGAAGTTAAAGCTAAGTCATCATAATTATGGCGATAATATATTTAAATTTACATATGTAGCGTGAGCAGCCATTCAACGGCCATTTTCGTTATGATCAACACCCGATCAACCAGACCATTTTCTCCCGTATGAATCATTTGTTTAATAATTTCTTCAATTGACTAGAGAAGACTAAGTGGACCTACATACAAAGGAAGCTATCCCTCATTCTAAACAATGCTTTTGGTAAGTAAATATTTCATGGTATCAACATAATATAGCTACTGTTTGTTCTTTTTATAACACCCACTTGAAACGTGGGGGGTATATAGTAATCGTTGCCCCGTCCGTCTTTCCGTCCGTTATTGTAGCCATGCAGGATGTACCAATCTTTTATCTGCAACTCCGAGATCATCCTTGTCCATTGAACAAAACTTAATTAAACTTTCACAAATTCTTTATAATATAATGCCTCTATATGCACCTCTTATTTCAGATATTGATTGAAATTTATATTTTTTGGGTTTGCCATAGCAAAACATGGACTTTGCCATCCCTTTTCAAAGGGTACTCATTTCTTATTCGCAACTGCAAGATCAACCTAAACCACTGAACAAAACTGACGGACAGACGACAATTGTATACCATAATAGGTCCCGTCAAAAATTTGACAGGCGTATAAAAAACAGTTCAACTACTTTTACAAGGCGAAAAGGAAAATAGAATCGAGAAGCCAGTAAACAATACTTATTTTAATCTGAACATGCAAATTAAATATTATGTTATGTATTTTACATTAGACATATTCACAGAACAACACCATCTATTATGAGAGTACCAGAAACTATAATAGTTGACAGTTTTCATACTAATTCCACGTGTTTCAGGGTCATAGTAAACTCGAAGTAGCCGTAGTTCATTGAGTCGATTGGTCAGTATTTTAAGGCCATACCAGCCTTCTGTTTTTGGAAGTTACTACATTTTTACTATGCAAAATATTCTCACGTCAGAAAATCTGGAGTTCTCGACCTGTTTATAACAGGCATAAACGGTTAACCATATCAAATCATATACAATTTTACTTGTGTCATCAAATAATCATTTTGAGTAGTGCTTTCTGATCCTAAGGGAAATAGATTAAATAAATTGTTTGGTTCCAATTCAGCCTGAAACATGTGAAAAGAAGAAAGGAAAATAATCAACTTTAGTTTTTACACCTTGCATGCATATCAAAATGAGCAAAAATACAGTTTCTTTACATTTGAACTACTAAGAGCATGAATTATTTGAAATAGATTTGTATTGATCATGACTTTCCGTGGTTTTATTTAAAATATTTTTAATTATTACTTTTATGTCAAAAAACATACCACAGAGGAAGTTAGAAATAAGCAAAAATAAAAAGGGGTGGATGTTAGTCTTGTCAACAAGGTAACTGTGATTTAGAAACGGTTGAAAGTACAATCCAAATTTTCCACACAAACCTTTCTTTATTCAACATTAACATCGTGATAGAATTTCAATATGATCTGTTTGGTAGAACAAAATTAACCTTAAGTCATTTGCATATTTCAACATCCATTTACATACTCCAACATTAAACTCAAAATAAGACCTATAACATTGGCATTGAAGAAAAAAGCAGTTTTTAGAAAGCTCGTACTAGTTCGCTAGCAACCCTTTGCGGGTTTTAAATTTGATAGGTGCCTTTTTGTTAAATATTTGTTTGTTTTGAGATTGTGACACAAGTATGACTGCTATACCCATATTGTGACTATTTGACCTTTTATGTCTGTTTTGTTCATACATCGTTTTATATATAATGGAATTTGATACGACTGTCATACAAGTGAGAGGTTTAGCGCTATAAAACCAGGTTCAATCCTACATTTTCTTCATTTGAAAATGCCTGTACCAAGTCAGGAATATGACAGTCGTTGTCCATCCGTTTGATGTGTTTTGTCATTTGATTTTGCCATTTGATAAGGGACTTTCCGTCTTGAATTTTCCTCGGAGTTCAGTATTTTAGTTCCATTTGATAGGATAACGTCATTAATTTTCATGGCATCAATTGACAATTGATGTTATGATAATGTACACACAAGCGCAGACGATGTATGGCAGATTTTAAATTTATGATTTGAGGTTGTTTTCTCTCAGTTTCATAAGAATGAAGATAACAATATTTATTTTAAGCTCCACGGCATCAATTGGTGATTTGAAGATCGCAAATACCCGTTTACTAGCTCTGCCAGCGCGTTGCCAGTAAAGTTAATTTGCGACCATCCAATCACCAATTGCTGCCGTCGCAGCTTAAAATACAATACAGTTATCTACTGATTAATATCTTTGCATACATTCATTTTGATCCAATCTTTAAGGCTATATGAACATCTTCCCCAAGTTTACTATACATCGGATAAGACCATTTCAGTGGAACAAATGCAATATCATAATAGTCTAAAGTTCTAAGTTGTACACTTTTATGTTTCAGATGGTACTTGCTCTTCTCCTGTTCTGCAGGGCCAGTGCTATTCCATATCCAGACATAGATGCATCATTAGATGAACTAGTTGTATACTATACAAGTTTTTCATTTACAACAAAAGAAGTACTCGGGTTTTTACTAAACATACATCATATAATGCTGAGCGAAAGATCATTTTATAGAATTAAAAAATGTTTGAGATTGCAAAAAAGAGGAGTTGAAAGTGCTATTGCTGATATTGTTACAAAAATTTTACAGTTAAGAAATGCAGGATATACCAATATAGGTTATCGATCTTTATGGAATGTACTTCGCTGCCTAGGCGTAAGAGCTTCACAACACACGGTTAGGCTAGTTTTGAAAGCTATTGACGGAGACGGCGTTTTAAGGAGACAAAGACATAGGCTTACAAGAAGACGATACACAAGTAACGGACCGAGCTTTTGCATCCACGTCGATGGATATGATAAGTTAAACCGTTTGGAATATCTGTCCATGGTGGAATCGACGGTTTTTCAAGAAAGATACTTTGGCTGAAGGCTACAAGTTCAAATAAAAATCCCCGTATAGTTGCAGGACATTTTCTTGAGTATTTGAAGACAAGCAAGAGGGTTCCAAGGGTAGTACGCATGGATGCAGGAACTGAAAATGTTATAGTTGAACGTATTCAAATAGCTTTGAGATCATTTCATGCTGATAGCATGGCTGGACATAGAAGTGTTTCAATAGGAAGATCAACGGCCAACCAAAAGATCGAAATGCTATGGAGTTTTCTGATGCAAAATTTCACAACATTTTGGAGGAATTTGTTTAAAGATATGGTAGATGAAGGTATACTTAACAATGCCGACCCTGTGCATCTTGAATGCATACGGTTTTGTTTCCTACCACTTATTCAGAGACATTTAGACATGTTTCTACAATCATGGAATTCACACAGAATAAGATCTCAAAGAAATGTTGAAGGTCCACATGGTATACCTGACGTTATGTACTACCAACCTTTTATTTACGATAAATATGACTGCTCTTATGAATTGCCGTGCGACATAGTTGTATTGGATTACTTAACTGATATCTACACGGATGCTGTTCTACCTAGAGGCACTAAAGAAGAATTTAGACAATTAATAAATACTCTCACGTTTTTAGATATCGAAGAATTCGATGTCATTGAAACTCCAACACAGGCCAAAGAATTGTTCAACTTATTATCAGGCGTAGTATCACAACATTTGTTAAATCGATAAACATTTACAGATTTAACATTTATTATTCATGGTAATTATCTGTTATGTCACCATGTTGTCGAATGAATACGCGCATAAGCTATTTGATCTGTTGATGCAAAGAACAACATTGAAGTGCATAATGTGTACATACTAATTTTCTTGTTTTTCGTTGATTATGCTTCTTTTTTGTCAGAATTCATGTAAATATTGAATGAAAAAGTTCTGTTGTATTTTAGTATTATATAAATAGTAAAGTATAAATGTCTACTGTTTCTTTTAACAAGTCTTTCCTATGCCCGAGTCATCATTAAATTGATAACCGTTCGACACATTTAAATATGCCATATTGGTCTATTCCTTCATGATGTAGCTGAGTATCATTCAGTCATTTTTCATATCTGTTACAATAACCAAACACTTTTCCATAAAAATGACCATCGAGTTTAACGTGTCATACATTAACAAAATATTAAGTACAATCAAATCTTATTTGGTGTCAACTCAACCAATCCGTTTCATTCTTAATGAACTGGACAGAGTGTAGCTAAACTAAACGAAATGTATGATATAGCATGTCTGTCGCTCACGTCACTGAGTATAAAAGGGGGCATGGTTTCACATAAACCACGATATTTGGAAGGTATATAAAGTCACAGTACCCAAATTGCACCGAGTACCAAAATTGCACCTACTAGTATTCAACAAAAATACTTGGGAAATCTTACTTGTTTTCTTTGAGTCTAAACCCTTGGTATTTTTCGGGGTATTTGTATGATTTGATACAATACACGTCATTCAACATTGCTGAACATATTTAAATATACAAAACCAGTAAAAATCAACAGATTTGTTTTTAACCGACCCTCATTGTCAATTAAAGATGTAAGTTATGATATAAGACAGACTTAATTGTATATATTTTTTATCCATTTATTTCATGATCGATGGAATCAATGCGTTCAACGTAACATACATGACATAGTCAGCAAACTTTGACTTATTCAGTGAGATGCAAATATCTGTATAGCTGCTTTTCATTCGTCTTTAGACGCTAATGTAAACAGGTAAATGAACAAGTCGAGAAGAAGAGAAACACGTTTGTTTCTCATTACAATGCCGATTGGTTACTGCAGTATTGAAAAACACATCTTTCGAACGTAACAAAAATTAAGAAACCTTTATAGCATCAATTTAAGATATAATGTTCATTTCTGATTTGAATGGGTTTTCATTCTTCTAAAGTACCATTTATCTCTCGTTAAGTCAACGTCTTTGAATCTATGTTGTTTTATGTCTGTTGGTAGATCAGTGCAAGACCAATTATTCAAATGTTTCCTTAACATTGGAATGGTGAATATTCGTGTCAATTCTTTTATATTACTGCACAATAAAACATACTTTGGTTGTATGTAGTCTAACAAATCATTAGATTTTGTCATTATCCACTTTCGATTCCAAGGTATCTAGGGCATGTTATTGTAGTTACACAGTAGATAAAAGTTGGTATAGAAATAGCCTGGCAAATGAAATGCCTAGAGTCATATTACCTAATGTTGCTTTATTGTTACATAGATTTGTCGGTTTAAGCCGTTTTAACTATTTATGTTTTTTTTTCAACCTGCACATTACGTCTGCAAGCAGCCATCTATAGACTTATAAAAGAAAACATGTCAAGTTTTACTAGGGAAACAAGTGTGGACACAGTTCAGAGTGAATAGATTGTTTGAATGTTTGCCTGTGTTTTCTGAGAAAAAGAGTTCTCTCCTTTATTCAGCATTTAACTGTTCTGTGTTCAACTGTAGCAAAGCGACACTATACCTCTGGCCTTTGTTAGTCTTGTATGATTTTTAATTTTAGTTTCTTGTTTATAATTCGGAGTTTAGTATGACGTCCATTATCACTGTACTAGTTTACATATTTTTTAAGGGGCCAGCTGAAGGACGCCTACGGGTGTGGGAGTTTCTCGCTACATTGAAGACCAATTGGTGGCCTTCGGCTGTTGTCTGCTCTATGTCGGGTTGTTAACGCTTTGACACATTCCCCATTTCCTTTCTCATTTTTACCTGTACCAAATACTAAAATTTATTAGTGTGTTTTTGTTTCTAATAGTAAGTTATATTGTTAAAGACTGTCACGTAGGAGACGCTAATTGCATGCATTACCAAATGATTTTTATAAAATAACTGAAATTAAATGCCAGTGAAAACAAAAAAAAAAGAGAGTAACACATTAAGTGCTTTTCAGAATGACTTGGTTTAAATTTACGAGATGGTATCTGATAATATCTGAGAACCTACATGCATGAACTATTTTTGGGAGAAATTTTATTTGCTTATACAGGAAATGAATGAATCATGACCGGAGCGGGCACCCACTTAGGCATTCAATTGGCCCCCATTCAGGAAAATTTCTGGATCTACCACTGAGTTTGTCAAAGTTTTGTTTCACAAAAAATACATTCGCATAATAATGGACTAAGCTTAAAGCAACGCACTTTACTAATACACTTACAGAAAGAACTCATGATCAATACAGTGATATAATAAGTACTGGAAATACACGACATTCATGTACATTAGTTCTTCCTATTTACACCACAACTATGATTTAGGTAACACTCCACAGTTCGGTGTGTAGTTTCGCATTTTGGTCACTTTTTCAAATATAAAATTCTTTTTTGGATAGCTGATGATTAAGATGATTAAAATAGCCTTCATAGTAAGTTCATATGAATATCAAGAGTATGTAATGTATGAAATATGGCCTGTTTTCTGTATGATAGTCTGTCTTTGCATATCCAGACCAGGCATTGGTTTGTCAATTATTGTAATATTTTTTTACAACTTTTTGTCGCACGAACTTAATGATTAATTTTGCGACAAAAACAGGGCGAAAGACACCCATTTTTTATTTGATCATTAAATAGATTAATGTGAACAGTTTCTGAAAAGGTATCACTCAAAGGCATTGAATTTCTAGTTTGATTCAAATTTTGGGGGAATATGTGACATTTTCACCCTTCTTTTTGCAATATGTTATGTAAATAAATGCAAAATGTTCCCATGGATACACAAAAAAGGAATCATATTTCACCCTTTTAACTTTTGAAAATCAAATCTATGGAAGTTACTGATTACATACATTTGAAAATGTATAACACAAACAGTTAGGTTAATTTATTAGAAAGCCAGGAATAGAAAATGATGAAACATTTTGTGGTTCAATTTTAATTAATATTTTTCTAACTGTGCAGTGCTACCTTGACATAAATGTAAAACTACGTACATCAGAAGTCCAGCAAAAGACATGCAATTGTCATATTATATGTTCGTACTACGGATAAACATTCGATTCCTAGCAAGTAATTGTTCAATAGGAAAAATACTGGTCAGCCCAATCGTACTAGTTAATGGGACTCGGTATGGTAACCTGTGTCCTTCTGCACGACAACCTTTCGGAGTATCAAGTTAAAAATAAAGATCAGTGTTGCTTAATTTTCAAAGCAGGTTTAAATGATCATGATTGTGTTCGCTGCCATATCGTATAGAATTGATTGTAAATAATAAACACACGAAAAGCAATAATTTTCATTTGCATACCTTTAAAACTCAATCCTTGTCACTAAATAATTAAAAACATATATTTACTATTACATGTACCTCCCTCTTTTCCCCTTATACGATTTTGAAGTTGTAACACTTCATTGTTTTGGGCCCCCTTGAGAGTTTGTATCATTTGCAATCACACCACATGTTCTACTTTTTTTTGTTATACGTAAACATTATCTAACAACCACCTACATCATATACGGAATGCATCTTGCAAACCAAGAAACCAAATACAGACTGTGCCTAACATCCACATACAGCCCGTATCTAATACCACAGACACCATATACAGACTATCTAATAACCACAGACATCATATACATACTACATTTAACAACCAGAGACATCATATGTAGACTGCATCTAACAACCACAGACAGAATATACAGACTTAATCTAATAACCACAGACATCATATACATACTACATTTAACAACCAGAGACACCATATGTAGACTGCATCTAACAACCACAGACAGAATATACAGACTTAATCTAATAATCAAAGACACCATATACAGACTTAATATAATAACCGAAGACACCATATACAGACTGTATCTAACAATCAGAGACACCATATACAGACTGTATCTAACAAACAGAGACACCATATACAGACTGTATCTAACAAACAGAGACACCATATACAGACTGTATCTAACAAAAACAGACACCATATAAAGATAACTTCTATTTTGTTATACGTAGACAGTATCTAACAACCACAGTCAACATATATAGACTACATCTAATAACCACAGACACCAAATAAAGACTACATCTAACAACCACAGACACCTAATATATACAGACTTTATCTTATTACCACAGACACCATATAAAGACTACATCTACCTACCACAGATACCATATAAAGACTACATTTAACAGCCACAGACACCATATATATACAGACTTCTAACTACCACAGACACCATATAAAGACTTTATCTAACTACCACATACACCATATATACAGACTGTATCTAACTACCACAGACACAATGTAAAGACTAAAGCTAACTACCACAGACGCCATATATAGACTACATCTAACAACAACAGATACCATGTAAAGACTACATCTAACAAGTAACAACCACAGACACCATATATATACAGACTTCTAACTACCACAGACACCATATAAAGACTTTATCTAACTACCACATACACCATATATACAGACTGTATCTAACTACCACAGACACCATGTAAAGACTAAAGCTAACTACCACAGACGCCATATATAGACTACATCTAACAACAACAGATACAATGTAAAGACTACATCTAACAACCACAGACAACATCTTATAACCACAGACACCATATATACAGACTGTATTTATCAGTCAGAGACACCATATATACATACTGCATAAATGTGTCAGTAGAATAGCCGGGTGGTATAGGCAAACATGTACTTCTATACAATCCCAATAGACTTTTATCTTGATTATGAGCGACGGGTGTCACCAAAGGTCACCTCTCATAATCCCCTTAAAACCCGTGTGCATTCATGCGGAACAGTTATTTTATTCTTGAATTCTTGATATTTTTTTTTCGTTCTTTTGTTCTTTTCGCTCGAAAAAGTTCTGGGGAGACAAATGTCTTCCGCCTCTTCCTTTTTAGCTCACCTGGCCCAAAAGGCCAAGAGAGCTTTTCTTATCACTTGGCGGTGTCCGTCGTCCGTAAACTTTTACAAAAATCTTCTCCTCTGAAACTACTGGGCCAAATTTAACCAAACTAGGTCACAATCATCATTAGGGTATCTTGTTAAAAAAATGTGTCCGGTGACCCGGCCAACCAACCAAGATGGCCGCCATGGCTAAAAATAGAACATAGGGGTAAAATTTAGATTTTGGCTCATATATCTAAACCCAAAGCATTTCAAGCAAATCTTTCAAAAACAAAATTGTTCTTTGGTCAAGATCTATCTGCCCTGCAACTTTCAGACCATTCAGGCAATCCATTGCTGGATTGCTGCCCCTGAATTTGTAATTTTAAGAAAAAAATTCAGATTTTGGTTATTATCTTGAATAGTTTTAGCTCATCTGACCTGAAAGGTCAAGTGAGCTTTTCTCATCACTTCGCGTCCGTCGTCCGTCGTCCGTAAACTTTTACAAAAATCTTCTCCTCTGAAACTACTTGGCCAAATTTGACCAAACTTGGTCACAATCATCATTGGGATATCTAGTTTAAAAATGTGTCTGATGACCCGGCCAACCAACCAAGATAGCCGCCATGGCTGAAAATATAACATAGGGATAAAATGTATATTTTGGCTTATATCTCTGAAACCAAAGCATTTAGAGTAAATCTGACAAGGAATTAAATTGTTTATTAGGTGAAGATCTTTCTGCCCTGAAATTTTCAGACAAATCGGACAACCTGTTGTTGGAATGCTGTCCCCGATTTAGTAATTTTAAGGAAATTTTTCTGGAGTTGATAGACAGTCTGAAGTGTAGGAATATATATTAAAATCAAAATCTTGCGATAACTAAGGCATCTTGTTAGTATGGCGATATATAAGGCGTCTAGAGCAAATCATTGCGATAACTAAGACGTCTTGTTGTTAGATATAGCAAATAATAACGATAATTAAGGCTTCTTCTTTTTAAATATAGCAATGCATTGCTCTAAATATGGTGCCTTGTTGTTAGATATAGCGAACTATTGCGATAAATAAGTCGTCTTATTAAATAAAGCAAATTCTTGCGATAATTAAGTCTTCTTACTGTTAAATATAAAAAATCATTGCGCTAAATAAAGTGCCTTGTTGATAAATATAGCGAAATATTGCGATAAATAAGGCGTCGTATTGCAATATACAAAACATTATCGCAATGATTATCAAATATGGGATAGTTATAAACAATTACACAAGGCAGCTCCAGGCTTCCGTAATCCCATTATAAACTTATGTTTAAGAGACCTTTAATAAGATATCAGATTTCTTATAAACTATACATGATCTTCAATTAATTGTCTACGATATTTTATAAAATTAATAAGATATCTTATTAAATAAATAAGATATCTTATAGAATAAATCAGATTTATATCTTATTAAATAAATAAGGTATCTTATAAAATAAATAAAATTTCTTATAAAATTGATAAGATATCTTATAGAATTGATAAGATATCTTAAAATTGATGAGATACCTTATAAAATAAACAAGATATCTTAAAACATAAATAAGATATATTATATACTTTATAAGATATCTTATTTACTTGATAAGATATCTAATTAACAAAATAAGATATATGTTAAATCAATAAAATTGAGAATGGAAATGGGGAATGTGTCAAAGAGACAACAACCCGACCATAGAAAAAACAACAGCAGAAGGTCACTAACAGGGCTTCAATGTAGCGAGACATTCCCGCACCCGGAGGCGTCCTTCAGCTGGCTCCTAAACAAATATATACTAGTTCAGTGATAATGAACGCCATACTAATTTCCGAATTGTACACAAGAAACTAAAATTAAAACAATACAAGACTAACAAAGGCCAGAGGCTCCTGACTTGGGACAGGCGCAAAATACGGCGGGTTTAAACATGTTATGAGATCTCAACCCTCCCCCTATACCTCTATCCAATGTAGAAAAGTAAATGCATAACAATACGCAAGTATATAAGTCTTTTTTAAAGCATAGATCTCTCATGTAGTTACTTATATATCTAGTAAAGTAAATAAGATATATTATATACTTTTAAAGATATCTTATTAACTTTACAAGACGTATCATTAAGGATTCATTTAATTTTATAAGAGATCTTATAAAACTAATTGAATATTTTATAAATTGAATAAAATATATCATAAAAGAAATAAGATATCTTATAAAATAAATAATATATCTTATAACATAAATAAGATATTTTATAAAATAAATCAGATATCTTTTCTGATTCAAATTAAATAAGCTATCTTATTATCTTATCTTAATGAGATATCTTATAAACATCATAAGATATATTATATACTTTATAAGATATCTTATTAACTTGATAAGATATCGTAAAATTGAAAATATATAAAAACAGCTTGCTAAACATACCTGTCATTTCTTCTTCTTAATAGATTTTCCAACCCATTTTAATATTTTGAAAAATGATTGTTAGAAAGAAATTCCAAGCGATTAAATAGTAAGCGATCAAAATTTTCAAACAATCGTTGTTGTTCTCTTTACATGCAAATTTAAGGCAAATTTTAGATTTTTTTAAATATCATCTTAAGTAGTTAAGCGATCGGTCTTAAACTAAACAATAATTCTTAAATTACCATTAGGCATAGACCTACTCCTTTAGACCAACATTATTAGATCACAAACGTTTTTTTTTTTTGTAATTATATATAGACGTGTAATTACTTAAATATCATCGATACAGTTCGTGAACAGAAATTTTTCTTATCATACCGTTAAAGATAAAGCAAATCATTTTAATCTCTTTTGCATATTATATTTTTTCAAATATGCATGTTTAAATTATTGTAAGCTTTTTGCGTCAATTACTGCGTAGGCCTATGCCTAATGGTATTCTAAGAATTATTGTTTAGCTTTAACTTACATTTTGTTTGACATCAGTTCTGTGCCTTTCATTTCAAACTCGCATTTGGTTATCTGGTATCATTCTGTATAATGACTTGAGATCGATATTAACATACTATTTTTATACTAAGTCTAAGAGTATTACCACAACAATTCAGAACATCACATAATTACATGATCAGTTTACGACTTGGATTTTTTCAAGGTTGTGTCTATGAATGTGTATGTACTTAAAGACCGGTTTTGAAAGGTTCTCATTGTTAATAACTTTGATAACTATTTACATATGTTTTTAAATGTATAATCGTTATATAACGTCTGAATACTAGTTGAAACACCATAGAAACCATGTTTGTGCCTGATTACCACGAATGTATTTTGCATGTTTTAAATATTTAGTTGGTTAATGTAAAAAAATGAAAGTGCCAGTTTTAGTCAAGGATAGTTTTTGATGAAATTGAAGTCTAATCAACTTGAAACTTAGTACACATGTTCCTATGGTATGATCTTTCTAACTCTAATGCCAAATCATGTTTTACCCAATATCACGGTCAATTGAACATGGAGAATGATAGTGCGAGTGGGGCATCCGTGTACTTTGGACACATTCTTGTTTTCTAAAAGTTTCAATACAAAACAGTTTCTAAAATGCAAGATCATATAATGTATTATTCAACAGATCAGATACTTTTATTTCAAATACTTTGTACATGATACCAGCTGAGATTTACAAAATACAAATATAAAAATACAAATGTACAAAAATAAACAAAGACAAACAAGCAAACAAAACAAAAATGTCCTATGTACTGTAATCGACCGATGCAATCCCATATTTTCTCAATGATAAGAGACACATATTGTATATCTACATTTGGCAGGTTTCCCTCAGTTTTATTTTGTAACTCGGATTTGTTTTCTCTCAATCGATTTACGCCTTTTGTACAGTGATGCACTACTATTGCCTTTTTTCATTCATACTATGTAATCAATTTTTAACATGAAATTGTTTTGACGTGAATAAATGATACTGTACTGCCTGAACAGCGAGCTTCGAATGATAGTCCTAGACTACAAGTACTATTATTTAGCGCATGAATTCTAGTTTGAAATTATCGTGATGATTAATAATACCTGAACAAGCAATATCTGACTGGTTATTCAATCAAGTTAAATATAACAAATGATTTTATAATATCTAATACATTCTGTATTCAAATATCAGACTAGGACTTCTTTTAAACTAAGTTTTACTGAGTCCATTGATGTGTATTTGTTCCTTCCACATTGGTAAGTTTAGAGGTAGGGTTGAGATCTCACAAAACATTTTTACCCCCTCCACGTTTTTGCAGTAATCTTTTTATAGTCTGATAAGGTTTTATATTTTAGTTCATATGTACGTTTGGGAGTTTAATGAGGCGTCCATTTCGTTGATAGGTCGATTGGTTTTTGGTTGCTTGACGTCCAGTGGCAAATATTTCATGCATGTTCAGGACGACAACAAGTTCAAAATCAATACACTAGGTAGGTCTTGTAATAGAAGCCATCCGGGATGATGGTCGGGGAAATTTGAACTGCCTCTGAGGGTATAATGGATAGGGACAGAAATTTTGCCTTGCAACAGGTCACCTACAGACCCCTCAAAGAGTTGTTGCAATGGTTCTTAACGTGAAAAGAGCGTAGCACTCTCTTTACGAGAGGCATCGGATTTAACGCCCCCGTTCTAACCAGACGTGGCTGCAAACTTGATACATCTTGCACAGCCAAACGAACGCCACACCTTGGCAAGCGTTTTACTGCCGGTCAGAAGAATAAGTGACCATACTTCTATTCCCCAGTCACCCTTGGGCCATTTCGTTTCAGTGCAGTATTGTGTCGCTGCGTTGAAGACCCATTAGTGTTCTCATGTGGTACTGTTGCACCAATGTCCCAGGTATGGGGAAAGTTCATGTTTTATCCCATCACATTCCATTTTTGCCTGTCCAAGGTCATCCTGTAATTGAGTGGTCGTTGTTTGTTGCTGTTGATAAAATGAATTGTTTGTTTCATTTTGTACAATTAGTGCATTGTTCTGTTGCACAACTGTCCCAAGATTAGGGGAGGGGAGGGTGCTCACTAACATGTTTAACCCCACCACATTTTGTATGTGTCTGTCTCAAGTTTGGAGCCTGTAATTCAGTGGTTGTCGTTTGTTGCTGTGTTACATATTTGTTTAGCGTTGATAATTTTGTACACAAATTATGCCATCAGATTCCTCGTTTGAATTGTTTGACATTCGTTATTTCATGCCTTTCATATCTGACTAAATACCTTGACCTAAAGTTGTTAATATATGTGTCATTTGGTGTCTTGTGAAGAGTTGTCTGAATAGCAAATCTAATTTTTTATATTGGACTGTTTACCGTTCTTCGGTCGGGTTGTCTCTTTGAAACATTCGCTGTTTCCTCTCTCAATTCTTTTTGATTTTAACCCTTTCAGTAAATAAATAAACGTGTTTACAGTATTACTAGAGTAGCCATAAAATAACGTTTCCTACATTGTTATTTAAAAACAAGTCTGTAAAACTGTAGGAGTTCAAACCCACTTGATGTTTTCCCTTATCAAGTTAAGATGTTAAAATACATAATTCCCTACGTATGCAACATGGGCTTCTTATGTATTTATTCCAACAGGTGATAAACAGTCATTGATCATATATCAGCCTCTTGTTCTAAACTATTGTGTCTTTCTCTTTTTTTTATAGATATTTTAATATTTTCTCAACCAAAGTTAATAAAGTGAACTCAGTGGTGATCAACATTTCTTAGTCTCGTTTGTATATCGTCGGTGTGTACTATTGTGCTCTGTGCGTTTTATGTCTTTCAACCGTACAACTTATTTCTTCGTTTTCATGCCGATTTTGTTTAAACATATTTTATTTAAAAAAAAAGGTTAGCATTTTTTGTGGAAATATTTGTAAAAACGACCTACTCTTGATAAATTTGTGGATTGCATTATTAACTTGATGATCAAAGACCTCATTTTCGATAACAGTTTATTTACATAACTATTTAACTGATATTAAATAAATATTTTACGAGTGAACGTGAGGTGGAAAAGGTGACTAAAAAAGATTAAAAAGCTATTTGAATATAAAAAAAGCAATCTGTGAAAAGTTTATCTAGGAGTCGGTCATGTAAAAACCAAAGAAAGTAGTACTGTTAACTCAGATGATCCAAAATATCTCACATTTGGTGTAAAATTATATGTCCATGAAGACGTCTAGTGTCAAATTGTCAATAAAATTGATAATGGAAATGGGGAATGTGCCAAAGAGACAACAACCCGACCATAGAAAAAAACAACAGCAGAAGGTCACCAACAGGTCTTCAATGTAGCGAGAAATTCCCGCACCCGGAGGCGTCCTTCAGCTGGCCCCCAAACAATTATATACTAGTTCAGTGATAATGAACGTCATACTAATTTCCAAATTGTACACAAGAAACTAAAACTAAAATAATACAAGACTAACAAAGGCCAGAGGCTCCTGACTTGGGACAGGCGCAAAAATGCGGCGGGGTTAAACATGTTTGTGAGATCTCAACCCTCCCAACCACATTGAGGACGATGAACTGTTTAAAAGTTAATACCCATTCTCTGTAACCACTTAAACTTTTTCGGCACACATAGTCACCGATCTTTCTGAAAATCGGCTGAGTTGTAGATCCTATTAGACAAGTCAGAAAAATAATGTCAACCAATATATATATATTGGTTGGTTACCATGTTAACAGCAGAGAAAGTTGTTGGGGTTTGTTTTTTTTTTTAGAAAAATACAATATTTGGTGCATTGTTGTAAAATTATGTGGCTACATCTATTAAAAAGAAACACAAAAAAAATAATTTCACTCATGTTTTAGTCAAAAAGCAAAAACAAAATTGGTAATCTACCTAGAAGCATGCGCAATTAATTTCTAAAAAATGGTCATTGTGCAAAATATTCCTCACAATGCGAATTATCTCCCTTTGGTGGGTTACACTAATGACTGGACCAAAACGAAAACGCTAATAACTTTTTTATTTCTCAGATGATTTATGTCAAATGTGAATTGTTATAAATTAAGACCATTCAATACATAAACATATGAAAAAAGGGGACCCCAGAAAAAAATAGAAAACGTTTTAAAATCTTCATTAAAAATTACCTGACCAACGCTGACAATGACAGGACCAAATGAAAATGCCATTATTAATTACTATTTCTTAAAGGATTTATGTTAAATTTAATGTATAAAAAAATTTGATCAGCCAATATAAAAATATCGAAACAAAATCAAAAAAATTCAGAAAACGTGAACTTTCTAACGTTTACAATGACCTTACCAATAACAGAAATGACCTGACCGATGAAAATTTCTGTGTTATTCTATATCATTAACAAAAAACTAGAAAAAAATATATGTTTTCAATTATAATCCTGGTACATTTTAGGTTAAAAAAAAATTGACCTGACCAAAAATGACTGTGAACTGGTCGTTGTACTACTTATACTGATTTATACCTTCTAGATAAAGGCAACAGTAGTATACCGCTGTTTGAAACTCATAAATCGATTGAGAAAAAAACTAATCCGGGTTACATACAAAACTGAGGGAAACGCATTAAATATAAAAGGAGAGCAACGACACAACAGAAACACAACGATAAAATGTAACACACACAGAAACGAACAATAATATAACAATGGCCATTTTCCAAAAAAGGTACAGGACATTTTGAGTAAGAAAAAAAAGCTTTACTTAAAATTTATAAAAAAATATAACATAAAGATTGATTGGTAAAAATGTGGGGAAAAACAATTAAAAGTACATAGGACGAGCACCGAATTATTTAAACTTTTTATGGTATTCAGTAGTATATCACGAAAGCCTATTAGGGTCATACACAACAAAGTAAAATTATCTCGTAATTACGAAATAAATATCTCGTAATTACGAGAAAAATATCACGTATTTACGAGATAATCATTGTTTTATCTCGTAATTAGGGGATAATTATCGCGTAATTACGAGATAGTTATCGCAGAATTACGAGATAATTATCGCATAATTACGAGAAAACTATCTCCTAATTACGAGATAAAAATTCATTAATTTGGCCAAGTAGATTAAGAGGAGAAGATTTTTGTAAAAGATTACAAAAATTTATTTTATTGCAGAAATTACTTTAAAGGGCAATAACTCCTTAAGGGGTTAATTGACAATTTTGGTCAATTGACTTATTTGAAGATCTTACTTGGCGAAACATTTTTGCTGCTACAGTTTTCATCCATCTATTATAATATTCAAGATAATAACCAAAAAATGAAAAATAATCATTAAAATTACCAATTCAGGGGCAGCATCCTTACAACGGGAAGTCTGATTCGTCTGAAAATATTTTACCCGTTCATATTTGCTCTAATGTTTAGTTTCAGATAAATAAACCATAAACTACATTTTACCCCTATGTTCTATTTTTAGCCATGGTGGCTATCTTGGTTGGTAGGCGGAGTCTTTGGATACATTTTTAAAACAACAAATCCTAAGGATTATTAAGCATGTTAAGGTTTGGTTCAATTTGATCAAGTGGTTTCGGAGAAGAAGATTTTGGTAAAAGTAAACGGACGACGACGGACGTCAAGTGATGGGAAAATATTACTTGACCCTTTGGGCGTTTTATCAGGTCCCACGGAAGGGTAATCATGATTTGTATACCTATATAAATGTAATTTTATCTCGTAGTTACACGATAGTTATCTCGTAACTACGCGATAATTATCTCGTAATTACGAAATAAAAACAATATTAACTCGTAACTCGTTATTACGCGATACCGATATACCGATATGCTTAGCAACCAAAATTTTTCCATTTTTGTTTGTATCATTTATCCATTTCAAAATGGTTTGTATATGTAATTAATACAACGAGCTTTAACAAAAATCATAGTGTGTCGATGCTAGCGCATATTTTCTCTCTGATAGTTTCACCAGCAAAGAAGTCAGTACATCCGTGTTCTCCTTGTGGAGAGTTGTCTCATTGGCAATCCTACCACATTTTCTTTTTTATAATTAATCATAAAATAAGACTGTTTACAAATCCACGGTTGACCAGTCGTAACTAAGGAGAGACCCGCCATTTTGAATAGATTGGATCAAGAAATGACCAATGACTATATTATTATCGCAAATAAAACAACACGTACCTCAAAATCGTCGTTTTGATGTGATTTTATCCAAATTTGAATGGTAAAGGATGCGTTATAACCTTCAGCATGTTTAGTTTTAAGGGTAAAGGATGCGTTATAACCTTCAGCATGTTTAGTTTTAAGTTACTTAAAACTAAACATGCTGAAGGTTATAACGCATCCTTTACCATTCAGATGTGATTTTATCCAATTTTTTTGTTTGGGGTAAAAATTTAACAATATAATATTGCATTGATGTACCTTCTTTTTAAACAGGTAAATCAATTTGACTGTTTAAACTGATTTGTCATAGTGTGGGTGTGATGTAATTTCATAACATAATTTAATTTAAAAGGAAATCTCATCTTGAGAATGTGTACTTTATTTGGCCTTTTAATTTAACCTTTTTTTATACAAGCGTCCCTGATGAGTCTTTTGTAGACGAAACGTGCGTCTGGTGCAAATACAAGATTTCTCTCCTGGTATCTTTGATGAGTTTATTGTTATACATCCTGCTATTGTGTTATTAAGCTATGTTCATTTTTGCATTCTTGTTAACTTAACCTCATTGTTTTTACATTTTTACATAATTATTTCCGTTTGTTTTGCTCACACATTGTTGTTAATATAATGAAATTATACACGACTGTCATGCAGGTGAGAGTTCTAGCTAACTGTAAAACAAGGTTTAATCCAAATTTTTCTACATAAGGAAAGGCCTGTACCAAGTCAGGAATATGACGGATGTTTTCCATTTGTGATGGTTTTTTTTTGTGCTTTCGCATTTGATAAAGGACTTTCTTTTTCGAATTTTCCTTGGAATTCGATAAATTTGTTATATTATTTTTAACAAGCCCATTGAAGCCTGAATAGCTCATCTGACATATCGATACTTACCATACAATCAGGATAAAGTTCTCCAATTCAATGACCATCCCTAAAATGTCATCAGACTATCAAGCAATTTATAAAATCTGTGAAGTGGATTCACATTAACTTATTATTGTCCTGAATAAGCATCAAATAAATACAACTGAATGTTACAGGTATGAAACAACATTCGATCAATGAATGAAACCTCATAACCAACCATAAAAGGACTTCATAAAAGGAGGTCAACAGGATTTATCATTACAGACTAGGGTTGACAAAACACGTTAAACCGACTCACGTTTTTGTATCTGTTTAAAGTAAGGAGCCTCTGGACTTTGTTAATCTTGTATAATTTTTTTGTTTAGTTTTAGTTCATTTATATGTTTTGGAGTTTAATGTGACATCCATTTTCACTGAACTAGTACACATATATTTGTTTAGGGGCCAGCTGAAGCCAACTTCCGTGTGCAGTATTTTTCTTGTTGTGTTGAAGACCCATTGGTGGCCTTGGGCTGTTTTCTGCTCTTTGGTTGGGTTGGTGTCTGTTTGGCACATTCACATTCTCAATTTAAAGGTTAAATGCTGTTTGTTGTTCCAGACATAACACAGTGAAACTCAATCATCAATAGATCAACATGGATTTCCATGACAGGCTAAGTTCAATGCTTGAAGCTTTTCCTGACAAAACACAGAGAAACTCACACATCGTAAACACTGACACAAATGCCACCTAAATAATTGTCATATATAAAGAACAACATCATACACAGTATATCAAGGTTAGTGATAAATATAAAAACATAAGAATATTTAAAACTACTTTTATTTCTGGAATGTTCTCTCCATCTCATACAAGTCTACTTTACACAATGAGACATGTTACTGTTACAGTTACTATTACATATAAAATGAAATATTCTTTGATTTGTACATATTTTGTGTGCAAGTATGAAAATATAATGTAGTCACCCTCTACCTGTAATATATGATTTATTGAAGCTAGTTCTATTTGATATGTAGAATATTACAAATATTATTTTAAATAACTTTTAGATCCTAAACTAACTATTAGGTAAAGGGAGAGCAAAAATACAATTATTTTCTCTATTTTCTTACTTTATTTTTGTATTTTGCAAATCTAAGTTAGTCAATTTAGTGATGATTCATAGGCAAGTTTTTCCTGAAGTGGCAAAAATATTTTTGGTTTACAGTATGCAATATTATCATTCAGATCCAATATTTAAAAACTTCTGCTGAAAGTAATACACATTAAACATATTAAAGCTAGTTCTGAGATATTATGAATAAAGTCAGTCTTTATTTGCACTCAACAAACTTAAGATATTTATGACAATGTACTTAAAATGAAATGAACTTATATGAATTTTATAATTAATGTATGGTCTTACTAGAAAAAAATGTTTCACAATTTCTTAAATTCTTTTATCCTATAGATAAAAAGATAAATGGGATACACATCGATGAGACAACAACCCACAAAACAAACACATAATCATTAATATGAGGCAACACCAAAATCCTTCGAGACAGTTTGCTTTGTCCTTTTCTTATAATAAGTTATTACAAGAGTATTCCAACTTAATTCTCCTATTATTAGACAAGAAATAAAACATAAAGATATAATAACATACAAAAGAGATATTGCAGCAACCAAGACTTCAAAAAGATTTGATTTTTTCCTTGATTAGAACAATAAGAACGTTTTTAGTTAGTACAAAATATTTTGTCATGTTGAAATACATTATAAAAACAAGAAACAAATAAATAAAACATACAAAAAACATTAAATATCACAGATAATATCTATTTTAATTCTGTTACCCTAACAAAAAACAGTAAGTAGGAAAAAAATTTCAGGCATCCAGTTCATAATCAATTTTTTTTTCCCCAATAACAAAACATTAAACAAACTGTATATACAAATTAACATGAAAGATTACGACATAAACATATGTGAGCAAGGTTATTTTCTGGATTGCAATGAATACATATCTAAACATAGACTAGCTAGCACTAAACTTCTTAACGTACATAATATCAACTAACAGATAATAGAAACTTTTTTTGACATGCCTTAGATCTTTAAAATTTTGTACACAGTCTCCAATAAATCTCTATAAACACAATGCAAAATGTCAGTTCTTTTTAAGATTTTTAAACCCAGATAATTTTTTTCTCTAAAAAAACATTCCTAATGAAATCTGTTCAACAGATTAAAATGTTAAACAACATACGTTTTCAAATTAATTGTGTTCTGATCTTATTCCTTAGAAAATTATATTTCTGCAGTTACCATAGAAAATACACTGACAGCACACAATTTGATATTGCCAGTTTCAAACATTATTACAGAATGGCCTAACAATCTTCTTTGGTTTAATTTGGGTGTATCTTTGACTTTAATAAGATCACATGTTTATGTATTGTTCGTCCAAACTGCAATAACATCTTTTAAATAACATAAAAAATTTATCAAGAATGTTTATCAATTGGCTGATGCTTACAATTTTTTCAATGACAAACAAATTTACATGATTTTGTTCTGTGCTGTTTTTAATTTATATTGAAGCACTTAGCATGTATTTAAAGCAAACAAATTTAAAATTTGAAAGCATGATTAACAATACTTGAAAACTGGCATTGCGTTTAAATGTGCTTCAAAATAAGAAATAGGAAAAATTTAAGTATCAATGAAAAGACATAAAAATAACTATGCAAATACACTCTGCTTGAGCAAAGCTTTATAAGTTTGGCAAAATCACTAACAATACTCTACATAATTCCTCTGAAATCTAGCAACCATAACATTGTACATTTTTATATTTATTCGAATGTAAATTGGGGCAAACCATAAATAAATAGATAAGTATTGAAAAAGGTTACTTTATCTTTTTGTACAGTTGTTATATTTTATATAAAATGTTGGACGGGTGGACTTCAATAAAAACATCATTAACATGTCTTAAGTCACATGGATGGCAGTATTTCATTGACACATAGATGCCATTTATATTCTCTACACTTATTCCACTGTCATTAATTCTACTTCCTGTTACATTTCAATGTCATCGTCATCATCATAATCAGAAGCCATTCTGTAATTCGTTTTTCCTGTATGTCTGTTGGCACTTCTCTGTAAAATTAAAGGGAATTAGTAAATATTGATGGTTTAAGTTATAACATACTTAGTACAAGTACACCATATGTGTTATAAAAAGAACCAATGGAAATCGTCCATCTTAATTTTTAATGAGTTTTACTTTAGATCTATGTATATAATAAAGTGTTTACACAATGTATCAACCCTCAACCAATATAATCTATTTAGCAAAGCTCTTATATTGCTGTTTCTGGTTGATACGAATGTGATTTTGACAAAGCCATATAATACTCTCTATATATTCATCAATGTTAACTTGTATGTCGTATCTAGCAGAGTGTTGTGTAAGGGACAATCTGAATGATGACATTATTCTGTACTAGTATTGACAAACAGAAGTAGGTATCTGAC
This sequence comes from Mytilus galloprovincialis, assembly GCF_965363235.1. Taxonomy (NCBI): domain Eukaryota; kingdom Metazoa; phylum Mollusca; class Bivalvia; order Mytilida; family Mytilidae; genus Mytilus; species Mytilus galloprovincialis. Next base: position 12,235,268 of record NC_134846.1, read on the forward strand.
ATATCAGAAAAGTTCACACATAATAAATTTCATTACACTTAAGCTTCAGGACCAAATATGAAGTTGATCTTTTAGTAAGTTTCTGAGAAATGTGTGAAGAAAAATTTGCTGATCGAAAACAGACTGAAAAGGTGATTGGTAAAACCCACACTTCATGAGTAGTATTTTTAACATTTCTTCATCATCCTACCTGTGAGGAGTTACTTGCTCTTGAATGTGCTGAGCCTGGTCTCATTCTATTTGGAGGAGTATGTTGTCTTGAGTGTGAGGTTTTTGATGCCCGTCTGCTGCTAGAAAAATCTTCATCTTCATCTGATACACGTCTGAAATGAAGAAAATATTCAAATTAGACTAAAACAAGAGTGAATATGTTGAAATTGATATCAATTGAATTATATATTAAAAAACTTAAACTACATAAAGCATTCTAAAAAGGCCCCAGGTAAGCATTGACCTGCAATAGACGCTAGCTATATAGATCAAACTTAATATGCAATTTCGAATATGATTTAATCATAAAATTAACAATCATTTAACCAGTAAAATTAGATCAAGATAAAGTGAACACTGCTAGATATATATGTACATATAAAACTAATTCAATGGACCAAATAAAATTGACATAATACTACTATAGTTAAGTATCTGTATAATCATGAAACTTAAATTGAATTTTTTTTGTGAAAAGAAATCCAGTACTTTGACCAAAAAGAAAGGAAATAGTGTAACAACTATCAACATACCTCATTCTTTTCATTTTATCTTTTCTGTTATTGTGACCTTTTAAACTTGAATAAATTAGTTCTGTAGCATCTGTTATTGATTCGTCTTCAGTCTCACTCTCATCGTAATATTGGAACTTATGTATTCTCTGTTGTCGTGACTGATGACCCTTTAGTGCTGCTGTTATAGTGTCTGCTGCCTGAAATTAGAATAAAATAAAGATTTCAGTTTTAGTTCAATGGTAGCCAAAGTAGCTGCTGGGTTTTTTTTTCAAGGTTAAAAGATATATATATGAGGAATAAAATTAATACAACTGAATTGTAAGAAGTGTTCTACGAACATATAAAAGTTTTTTCTAACATTAAAAACATCAATAAGTAGTATTTGATATTCAACCTTGAAAATAAATATCATCTTAAATACTTGTAACCACAGCATTAAGATTTTGACAATCTCAAGTCAATTTTGTTTTCTCAAAGGTTACATCTACTCCAAAATAATTTGTTGATAATTAGATTTTTTTTTACTTGTCAAAAAGCTTATGCGAATAAATACATGTGTAAAGAAAGATTGTTGTCTTGTCTAAATTCTCAATGTATAATTTTTTTTCTTTAAATTTTAAATTTCTGATCTAATTTTACAATTTCTTTTTCCTATTTTTTTTCTGTCTTTTTGTGACAGTATTTTGTTCTGTGCTATATTTGTCACTGTTTGTAAAATGTGTTTACCTCATCATAATCAGCTTCATATTTACGATGTTTGTAACCCGTCCACTCATTCTGTATTTTCTTGGCTGCTCTGTTTTCCTTGAACTTTTGAACTTTGACCTTAAAAAGTAATAACAAAAAAACATAGTATTTCAAAGTATATTTACTTTAAATATAAATGAAACAGAAATTATATTTCATTTGTGACAAAATTACTATTTTACCAAACTGTAATCACAAGTTTTTCTTAAAAAATTTTATATTCTTATAGGTTAAATAATTTTATACAAAAATAAAATGCTAAATTTGTAATTTATAAAAATAGGTAATCAATCTCTTTCAAGATTTAAAGGATGCTATTAGGAATATAGAAATTTCAAAGGATAACTGCAATACAATTTCATAGTTTTTAATATTTTTTACTGTTTTTTAAATATTTTATACTTCATAAAATACATACGTCTCTCTCCTTCTCATCTTCTCCTTTCTTAGTTCTCCATCCTCTCTGTATTTTCTTTGCTGCGTGTTGTTGTCGTAATCTTTCTACTTTTTCCTGAATATAAAAAAAACATAAGAATTATTATATTTTTAACATCAATCATCTGTGTAAAATTAAATATCAATTTAGTATCCAAATAAACAGCTGCGCCATGAGCGCATGATACGCCCGACGTCTTGCGTGGAAGTTTTATGCAATAATCATAAATAGTTTCTGAGAAAGTTTTAAGCAATAACCATATATTGTTTTTGAGACACAGTGGGACATGTGAAACCCCCAACCCTGTTTTTTTTTTTACAAAAAACTAAATATCACTAAAATAAAATTTTGAATCAAAACCAAAAAGTATACAGACCTTTAGATTAATATAACAAAGAAGTGTGTAAAGTTTTAAGCAATAATCATAAATTATTTTTGAGATACGGCGCGACATGTAAAAAAAACCCTTCCCTGTTTAACAAAATACTCAATAACTCCAAAATAAAGTTTTGAATCATCACCAAAAAGTATACAGATCTTTAGATTAATATAACAAAGAAGTGTGTAAAGTTTTAAGCAATAATCATAAATTGTTTATGAGATACGGCACAACATGTAAAAAAACCCTCCCCCTTTTTTACAAAATACTCAATAACTCAAAAATGAAATTTTGAATCATCACCAAAAAGTATACAGATCTTCAGATTAATATAACAAAGACATGTGTAAAGTTTTAAGCAATAATCATAAATCGTTTTTGAGATATGGTGTGACATGTAAAAAAAAACCTCCCCCTTTTTTACAAAATACTCAATAACTCAAAAATGAAATTTTGAATCATCATCAAAAAGTATACAGATATTAATCTTTAAGATTAATATAACTAAGAAGTGTTTAAAGTTTTAAGCCATAATCAGGAATCGTTTTTAAGATACCGTGCGACATGTGAAAAAAAACACACCCCTGTTTTAGTTACAAAGTGCCGTAACTCAAAAAGTTTTAATCTTATTTTCACCAAAAAGTATACAGATCATTTGACCATCATAAGAAACAACTATATTAAGTTTCATGAAATTTGGATAAGTCGTTCTCAAGTTACGGTGCGACATGTTTACGCCGGACAGACAGACGGATGGACAGACAGACAGACGGACGGACGGACGGATGGACAGACGGACAGACAGACGGACAGACTAACACTGGACATTTGTATACCATAATACGTCCCGTCAAAATTTTGACAGGCATATAAAAACAGTAGATATGTAGCATACATACGGTATGTGTCATTCAGACAAAGACACAACAATACACAGGTAAACCATGATAACAGATGTCTTGAGATGACATCCTTTTACAAAACACATCTAGAAGTTAAGCCATCAACAATTGATAAACCCAATAGAAGTCTAAATCGTATATATATATAAATATATAATTATCTAATAAAAAGCAGTTTTTGAAAACAAATCAGAAAAGATGAAAATTAACAAAAATGACAAATATCAAGCATCAATAATAAATTGCCTTACAGACAAAACCTATAAAAAGGAAACAATGAAAACTAGGATGAAATTCTTGACTTTAGATAAAAACATAAATGTAAATTTTAGAATTCAACTTTAAATTTTTTTTAAAATCCTTAACCATGAATACACATTTTTATTTTAAGTGCCATCCAAACCTATCCCATGTTAGACCAAATAATAATATTAACAATTTATATATGCTAAATTAAACAAGTTAAACTCATACAAATGCAATGCATACAAAATAGATAATTTGTGTTGATCTCCATCACCAAAATAATTCATACGCCACATTCAATACCATTGCAATTACTTTAATAGTTATCCCACAAGGACGCGGTGTGTCAGTGCAAGATCACCCCAATGGCCGGAGGCCAGAGGGTGATCTAACACTGACACACCAAGTCTGAATGGGAAAACTATTTTACATCCCAGCTGTTTTAGATTAGACGGAAAACCATTTACAATTCATAAAATCTAGTTTAGAATGCCACACAACCATTATAATATACTTTATATATTACTATATGATGTATACCCTTAATGACCCTCAAATACGATGAGTAGATATCAAATAATGTCAACTTGCCCCACTTGCCAATCGGCCCACACTATATATTACTTTATATAAAAATCGCCCCACTCTTGTTTACCGACTCGCCACACTTTTGAAAAAGTGTAAAATCAAATTGAACAAACAGTCTGAAAACACACTTATTCATGTTATTAACGAAAAAGGTTTAAACCCCACTGAATAAAGGTTTGACAACTCGCCCCACTTATAAAAAGATCTTGCTTTCTTTAAGTATGTCAAATTACTATTAATTTCTTATCCAGTCGTCCTAGTGTAGTGGTATGTGTCGTTGCTCGATATGCTAAAGGTCTTGAGTTCGAATCCCTGCATATACACTGCATTTTTTCTACGTGAATTTTGATAAATAGCCTTTTCCGTATAATTTATTATAAGTTTTATAGTGGATTTGACATTTCCGCCAAAATGTTACAGAACAAAGGAAAGCATGCATAACAAAGAAACTCAAACTGGGGTGATCTGGTAGGGGTGATCCGGCTCAGATTACCCCTGTTAGAACAAAGGAGCTGGGATGTAATTATCAGGGATCAGGATGTTATTACTGTTTCTTTTGGTGGACAAATGTTTTATTATGTTTTATTATGCTAGGTGATTCATTAACTTATTGAACATCTCTCATTCAAATAGACATAATATACATGTTCAATCTTACAACATGCATCATTTGTCACAGGTAAAATCAATGTTTTATTTAGATAATTATTTTCAACTGTATTTTCAAACTAGGTGTATATGTGTAAAAGAAGACTATGTGTGAATATCAATGCTTAGCAACCATTTACACAGTGCAATATAGATGTGTAAAATTGCTAAGTGAGCAATTTGTGATTGCAAAATTGTACACCATCAAATACTTAATTCCCTCATTTGTGATATATGCCTTCTTAACCTACACAAGTCAACACTTCTTACTCTTTTCTCATTTTCTTGTTGTCTTTGTTTTTCAATTTGTCTCTGTTTTTCAAGCTGCCTTTCTAGTTCTTTTTGTTTGTCAATCTGTCTTTCAATTTCTCTTTGTTTTTCTATTTCTAACTGACGTTGTCTTTCTAATTTTAATTGACGTTCAATATGTATTTGTCTTTCAATTTGGATTTGTTTTTCAATTTCCCTTTGTTTTTCAATTTCATGTTTATGTGTTCTCCAATTTCTCTGAATTTTCTTTGCAGCATTTTGCTGACACATACATTTTACTTTTTCCTGCATTTTACAGAAAAAAAAGATATAATAAAAAAATGAACAAAAACTTTTTTTAACTTTTAGTTTATCATATTAAGTTTGTTTTATGGTATACAAGTACTCTTTCAAACAGTAATTGAAGAGAAAATTCTAACTATTTCTGGAATATTTATAAACATTCATCATAATTTTTTTAATTTTGAATTACCTCCCTTTCTCTAGATGACCTATCACTTCTGCCACTTTGAGGTCGACTTTCAGCTCTGACGCTTCGAACACTTGATGGTCTTTCCCCTCGTACACTAGAAGGTCTCTCTCCCCGTACATTGTAATCCCCACTCCCATCACTTCTAGCACTTGATGGTCTGTCCCGTCTACCTGATGGGGGTCTGCCTGGCCTAAAACATTATATATAAACCTCAAACTCATTTTGTTTAGGACTAAAGACAAACTAAAATTTCAAACTGGCAACAATAATTCATTTTGAAATACTGAGTAGTATCTTCCATCATTTTGAAATACTGAGTTGTATCTTCCATCATTTTGAATGATTTTGCAGAATAGAAAAATCTACTGGATATATTTTATAGACAAATAACAGTTCTGGGTTTTTTTTATTACAATATTGTTCAGCAAATTATTAGTACTGTCTAAGTCCTAAAGATCTTTGGATTTACTAGGTCTAGGACAAAATCCCTTGTACTGTAATAGACCACTTTCTAGTTCATCCGTCACCAGAAAAAAACTCGTCAATTATGCACACCTTTATGACGTCATTTACCAGATAGAGGGGATCGCCTGTATCCCTGCAGTATTAACGTTCATCAAGGGTCTTAGTGATCGTCATTTTGCAGGATTAACTAGAATTAATGTTTGTTTAGTAAGTACTTAATTACAATTCCATAATGACAGCAGTGCTGCTTGTTCATTATGAGAAGTTGTTTGCCGAATAATTTTTTCAATATAATATTATAGTTTTCCTGACCACTTGCTCAACATTGACACGGAAGTGACTATGCCCCTAAATGCATGATTGATGTTCACTAAAACCAGAGATTTTGACGGAAATGCATCGAATTCGAAAGTTGTCTATTACCTTGTCATACTTTTCAGACCATAATAAATAATAACTCAACAATGTGATTCTCAAAATGATATTCTCTTATGTCTCATATTTATAATCATCTTGAATCTACAATTTTTCTTAAGTTGCTTAGCAAGAACTATGCAATGCAACAGGAACTCTGTTGGTTATGTTTTCAAATTGAATTTATTCTCAATTTTGATTCATTAAAGGTATTTTTAACAAGAATGTGTCCATAGTACACAGATGCCTTATTTGCTTTGTCATTTTCTAAGTTCAGTGGAAGGAAAATAAGTGTCAAAACTCTAATTTGGCATTAAATTAGAAATATCATATAGGGAACATGAGTACTGGGATTCAAGTTGATTGGACTTCAACTTCATCAAAATCTACCTTGACCAAAAACTTTAACCTTAAATGGACAGACAGACAGACAGACAGACAGCAGACAGACATATGGATGAACAAATGGACACACAGACAGAAATTAATATAATTCCCCTAGGTGGGACATAAAAATAAGAAGATGTGGTATGGTTGCCAATGAGACAACTCTCCACCAGTGACCAAATGATTAAAATGTTCCTCCTCATACACTATACATACGTAGTAGGTGATCTGCTTGTTCTTCTTCCTGTTTGTTCTTCCAATTCAATAATTGTTTTTCTGAAAAATAATAATAAGCAATAGCATTATTCAATATGAACTTTTTATGAGGGCATAATATCATTTTGTCACCTGTATCTATCTTATAAACTGTTGACAAATAGATATATAAATAAGCATAATGTTAATCAAATTTTCACCTGAAGTTTCCAAAATATTTTATAGAAACAGCGAATAAAAAAGGATGGTGCTATTAAACACCAAGATAGGTTTGGGGATTTTTTTGGCATTATGCAGGGCTTATTTCCTTATTTCCTACAACTGTCAAAATAGAGGGAATATGTTTGTTCATCTTTTCTGAAACTGGGTGTGATGTACTTTGGATTGGTGGTATTACACCTTTATTTAAAATTAAATAATCTGGCAAATAAAACATATATAAAATAGAAACTAGTTCTAGCATAAGACCAAACAAGACTTACTCTTTATCATCAAGTTTTCTGTACAGTGATTCTTTTTCATTTTGTAATTTTGTAATTTGTCTGCCCTGAGTCTCTACTTTATCCATGAGTTCTGTCTCTCGTTTGTCTAATTGGTCTAACCTCTCTTCCATGCTACCTTCCAACGTTATTTTACCTGAAATAAATATGGCATGATTGAAAATATAGGTATATATATAAATACTTTCATACATATCTTCTTTTATTTAAATTATGTTCTCAACAAATATATCTATAGTAAACAATTGAATTATGACACTAAAAATTCCAGACTGAATAAGGTACTGTCAAATTAAGCTAATAACTGACAACAAGTCTGACATTTATACTTATGATTCAATATCTTTCAATCAGTTATAACATTTGTATAAGAATGATAAGAAAAAAAATTAAAACTGCTTAAATTAACCTGCTTCAATCAATGAACTTTTGAATTCTATCAAAAACAAAAGTTGGTTCTTTGTTAAAACTTGAATTTCATATCCCTTGTTCTATTTTCAGACAACTTGTGTGAGTGTCATGAATGTTCAATGAAAACAGTTTATTCTGGTATTAAACAAATAAATCTTTTTTTCATTTGAACAATTTTCATTGATTTCGTGGTTAAAGGTGAACCATGAATTTATTTTCCCAACAAAGTACAAATTTCCTTTAAGCTTGTATGCAGGCTTATATGAAATCCCAAAATAAAATATCCATGAAAATTCAAAATTCCTTCAATCGCCATATATTTGTATCCACATAAATAAATGAATCCACAGTTATCTAGGAACAAGACACACTAGTGTACACTTATTGACTGGGTATGAGTTGAATAGTAAGTTTAATGTTCCCGAGGTGCAACTATTGCCATGAGGCGTTGCCAAGGGTAATAGATGAAAACTTGAAATTTATGGATTTGATTATGCTGCTGTTTCTTTTTTTCAATCGTATTTGAATGAAAGAACTCAACAAGTACAAATTGGTAATGCTCATTCTGAAAAACTTTATATCAAGTATGGTGTCCCCCAAGGCTCTATATTAGGAACCCTTATGTTTATATTATACATAAACGACCTTCCTATTTATATGAAAAATTGTTGCACTGATTTATATGCTGATGATTCAACTTTACATCTTTCTGGTAATTCACCGTAATTGTTATCAAACTCTACAGTCAAAGGTACAAGAAGATTAACATGGTGTTGAGGAATGGTGCAGTGATAACAATATGTTCATCAATAAAATTAAAAATAAAACAAAATATATGATTATTGGAACGAAGCAAAGAGCAATGCCACATTACAATGAGAGTTGTTTAACTATTAACAATCAAGTGATACAATCTTCCACATGCGAAAGTCTTTTAGGCATTAAAATTGACCCTTCCCTCACATGGACAAACCAATTTGATGTGATCTGCTCAAAAATTTCATCTAGACTATATCTACTATTAAAGATTAAGAAATTTCTAAATTTAGACTAGAAAGTTATTCTATAACGGTTATATCTTGCCACTAATTGATTATTGTTGTATAGTGTGGAGTAGTTGTAGCAGTGAGGGTTTAAATAGGATATTAAAATTACAAAAGAGAGCTGCTAGATTAATACTAGAAACAGACCCTTTCACTCCTTCTGAGCCCTTATTCAAACACTTAAACTGGATGACAGTTGAACAGAGAATAAAATATCACAAGTTTGTGATGACATTTAAGTGCATTAAAAATGATGCTCTATCTTATCTTACTAACAAGTTTCATTATTGTTTCAGACAGAAATCCATACCCCTTGAGAAATGCTGTTCAAGGAAACCTCTTATTCCCTAAACCCAAAAACAGAATTGTTCAAAAAATCTTTTATGTTTTCTGGACCATTCTTGTGGAATAATTTGCCAATACCGTTCAGAAATATTACAAATGTTAATTCTTTCAAATACAAAAAATAAATTTGTTGTTGTTGTTGTTGTTATCCGAGGGGACAATAAACTTACTATTCAACTCATACCCAGTCAGTAAGTGCTTTATTATATTGAAAACGACAACTTACAATAAATGGCAGGGATAAAATCAACTATCGTTATATAAAAAGCAGAAACCCAACCATACATTTAGAAACGTTAACTTCATAAAATAATGCTCAGGCTACGTCCTACAACCCTAGATATAATAGGTAAAACGCGACATTGTAACTCCCAGGGTATTTCTTAACTCGTCCAATCTCGTAGCTGCATTTGAAATACCGTGAAATATAATGATGCTTGCCGTCAACTAGTTTCATCGAGGTCCAATAGTTAGAAACTATTGACCGGTCCAATAGTTCAACGCTTGCAATTTGAAAAATAGTCAAAATATTATGAACTTGTTTTATATAGAAAATGATAACTGAGGTATAATAATAGTTCTTGTCCTCTGTGGCGGAAATATAGATCTAATTAAATTATCTATATACATTGTTATATACCTTGCTTGTCAGCTTTGTAAGTTTTCTCTGTCTTGGACTTTTGCTGAAATAAATATATATGATATAGTTGAAATATAATATTGTATGACTACTAACTGTAGGATGACACCAAACACAACAATAAATCAATTTGTGTGGTTGAAAAGTAAAATTGTGCATTATTTTTTGTAATAGTATAAAATATAATTTTTTGTAATAGTATAAAATATAATTTTTTGTAATAGTATAAAATATAATTTTTTGTTACAGTATAAAAAAAGCTCATGGTTTTTAATTTTGTCAAATAAATCAGTCAAAACTTTGGCACAACAAGTAGAACAATAAACTTGCTGTAAAAAAGGCTGTATTTCTTTTTTTTTTTGTGCTGTATTTCATATTTGTTTTGTACATAAATCATGACTTAACTATTCTTATTTTGAATTGAATTACATTTGCCATTTTATGGCCTATTTATAGCTTGCTATCTGTACAAGTAAAGTTACATTTAGATTGTTTTGTTTGTCTTTAATAATACCTTCTCTATCTTTTTAATAGCTGCTATTAGCTGCTTTCTGTTCATGTCCTCATATTCACCTGTAAATAGACAAAAAATTGAGTTTATTTACAAAACAGAGAAAATATGGATTATTTTATTCTTATTTTTCTTCTAACATTTTTATTTGGTTTTTTTTTCATTTTCAGACATCAACAGGATGTATTTCCCATCTGGAGTTATAAGATAACAACAAACCCTTTTACTTTTTTCTTGTTTTTATGACAATTCACAAGATTGATTACATTAAATCAATAATATGTTTTTATTTCTTTGAAATAGTTCATTTTTACATATTTTTAAAGATAAATTATTTATGATAATTTCATTGTTTCAATATGAAAAAACATAACATGAAGCATAGATATAAGTTATTATGTTATAAAGATAGAATTTAGCTTCGTTATAGGCATATGTAAGTAAATTATAGTCAGTAACTTTCAATAGTAAATCAATTTAGTTGAAAAATGGCCAATGGTGCTGTTTGACATCCAGTGGCAAATTAAATGCATATACAGGACCAGAACATGGTTTAAGAAATAGGCCTACTGGTTTAATGAGATTTTAAAAAATTCACTGATTATACATACTAAGTTATTTGATTGTAAAATAAGCTTTTTCTTTTCAGAAATGGAAGGAAAGAATTAAGACATTCTATCTATTTTGTTTTTACCGGCTATATCTTTGTCATCTATTTGTCTGTTGAGATCCTCTTTCAATCCATGACTCTCAGACTTCAGCTGCTCATTTTCTTTGTTTAATCTAAGAATTGCTTCATTTAGGGCCTTTATTCTCTTGTCAGTTCCTGGTTTCACAGGTCTACAAAAGATTATATATTCATAAAGTACGGTAAATTCATAATTGATTGTGATGTTTATTATTGTGAAAGGGATATAATTTGCAAAAATATAAACTTGCATTCCAATTATTTCTGCTGCTTATTATCTAGATATGTGTTCAATGATGTCAATGTTTAAGGTGAACTTTTCTATTCATTCTATATGACATTTGGCTTTAGTCCTTCTTATTTTCATGAAAACAAGGATTAATATTCGTTTGTTTTTAGAATCAGAAACACAAATAAATAGTTCATCAAAAAAGATCTTTTTACATTATGTATGTTATATCAAACTATGAATCTGGACTTAAGCATTTAGTATATTGAACCATGTTTCAGTGTTTTCAAGACCAAAATAGGGCTCAAATCCAGACTTCTTTCACAAAATCTCTACTTTGGTATATTTGGGGTGTAAATGAGAGAAGAGTCAACAAAAATGATTATATTTCACTTTCTTAACTGCTATTCAACAAATTGTAAAACTTTTAATATGGAAACTTGGACTAAATATTCAAGAAAAATTTGGACCCTTACCAAATATACTTCTTTCATGGGACTGACAGACTGAGCTACCCCTTTTGGAGTAGGGTTAACATAGATAAAATCTGATATTGATACAAAGTACTGCAATTTTTACTAGTCATATATACATACCCTGAGCCCTGACCACCTGTTCCTTTTGAGTTCTGTAGTCTTACAATTTCTTGAAAACATACTTCTAATTGCTGTTTTAGTTCATCTATTTTTGTTGTTTTAAGGTCTGTTTGTAATTTTCTACAATAAAAATATGAAATAAGATAAAATGACATGTCTCTTTCAGGTGATATACATTAAAATCTTCAAGGTTGGTTAAATGAATAACAGTAATGGGGTAAGATTTCTATAAATCCAAACAAAAGCAATTCTATGAATAATTTATCAAAGATAACTTTTTGTGCATTTTGCTGGTTCAAAAAAAACTACAAGGACTTTAAACGTGTGTTTCAGTAATTCTCCCTCATTCTTGTCAGTCGCATCATGTTTACAAGTATTTATAACAGCAGTTTGATAATTCAGAGTGAATATCGTATGTTTCTATCATAATTCCAATTTTTTATGGCTAATATTTTTCTTTTATTTGCACAGAAAACATTGTGTCAAACTTGAATCTTTCTTTACATGAATACATCAACAATGCAGGAAAATTGTAAAAAATAAATAGCAGAGATCTGTTGGAAGTCACATAAAAGGGCTCAACATGAAGGAAAGTATCTGATAAAAATGTGGCTTACAGTAGCTTTCTTTTATGTGTATTAATATTAACAAGAATGTGTCCAAAGTACACGGATGCCCCACTCGCACTATCCTTTTCCATGGACCGTGAAATTGGGTAATAATCTAATTTGGTATTAAAATTAGAAAGATTATACTATAGGGAACATATGTATTAAGTTTCAAGTTGATTGGACTTCAATTTTATCAAAAACTACCTTGACCAAAAACTTTAACCTGAAACTCCCACTTTCATTTTCTATGTTTAGTGGACCGTAAAATTGGGGTCAAAAGTCTAATTTGGCTTCAAAATTAAAAAGATTATATCATAAGCAACAAGTTTACTAAGTTTCAAGTTGATTGGACTTCAGCTTCATCAAAAACTACCTTGACCAAAAACTTTAACCTGAACGGATGGACGCACAGACGGACGAACGGACGCACAGACGAACGGAGCCACAGACCAGAAAACATAATGCCCCTTTACTATTGTAGGTGGGGCATAAAAATGGATAAAAATAAACTTACACATAGGCAGATTCTCTATCTCTGTTTTGGACTTCTAATTTTAGAATTTTCTGTTTTAAGCTGTGAATGACTGAGGCTGAATCTTGTTGTTTTGTACCTAAGGTTCTCCGTACATCATCACTCTGAAATACAATAAATATTTTTATAGCAGTCTTACACATAAATTGCAAATATGTCTCAAAATTTAAAGAACTAGACCGTTTTATAACTGCTATTGTATTATAATTGAAGATGATGATATACACTGAATTGATCAATTTGTTGGTTAGTTTAAGTAAACAATGACATCAAACTTGGACAAAAACACTCAAATTGGTGCTGTTCTGTTGAACTTTATCTTTAGCAGTATCATTCATGTAAAGGAACTGAAGTATTACAAGTGTATCCAAAAGCAGTTTATTAAATAAAAATGTTTTAACTTACCTTTTTGGGGTCAAGAAGACCAGATATTTCTTTTTCCTAAAAAAAGAATTATAGAGCATAAAATGAGATAAATGCATATTTAAAATACTAGGACCAATATGAAAAATGTGATGTACTAATCTATTAATAGGTAAAATTAAAATATATATTTATTATCTAATTGGTTTTCATAAAAATTTTATACATTCATTTAACTTGAAGATATGTACTGATATTCAAGTTTTTTGTTTATTGGTATTGTAATACTGTAAACCATCTATTTGAGAGTTATTTATTTTTGAGACTTTCAAGAGAACAAAAATAAGGTGATATAATTGTTGAGAGTGAGTAAAATTATAAGATTTTCTATTTAACTATATACAGCTATTTTGAAAAAGAAGTACAAAAAAGTAAAATCACAAAAATACTGAACTTAGAGGAAAATCAATTCGGAAAGTCCATAATCACATGGCAAAATCAAATATCAAAACACATCAAAAACGAATGGACAAGAACTGTCATATTCCTGACTTGGTACAGGCATTTTCAAATGTAGAAAATTGTGGATTAAAACTGGTTTTATAGCGCTAACCCTCTCACTTTGATGACAGTCTCAAATTTTCTTTTGTCTTGTATGCAAACTATAGCTAAACCATGAAATCAAATATCTATGAAAAAGTCACTTATCCTAAATCCATAAAAATTCTTATCCACGATATTAAATTAATCCACATTTTTTTCTAAAGTATGGAAATCTAGGCAGTGATCAATTTTTAAACTATAAGTTTTCCATGGGCTATGCCAGTGTCAATCATTGGGATTATCATTTCTTACCTTTTTAATATTATCTTCTTCTGTTCTTCTAACTTTTGACTTCAGTTCATTCTTTTCTTGATTAAGACCTTGGATAATCTGTAATAAATATTACACATAAAAAATTAATAGCCTAATTTAAAATTATTAAAAAAATATATTTATATAAACCTCACCATTTAATCTAAAAATATTCAAGTAATCTGTAAAAACACTAAGGCACAAGGCACGTACATTTCCATTCAAAGGTGAAATGTAAAAGAGATAGAGAAAAGACACAAATTGAAGTTCTATATATATATATATATATATGTGGGAGACACAGTTCCTAAGAATCTATGAAATCATTTGGAAAACAGCTTTCTTCAACATTTTTAATGAGCTTTGTAAAAATTATTTATATAGAGGACAGTAAAATGTGAATAACAATAATAATGTATTGTTTGTCACTCAGATTATACCTTTTTTAGCTCAAGCACCTGGTCATAATATTCTTCTGGGGTTTTATATGCTGGGGCTCCAATGGGAGGTTTTGCTGTAATAGAAAAACACTCAATTACAAACTATCAATTTATGAAAATTGTAAAGTTTTAACATAATAAATGTAATGAAAAGAAACCTAAATTAATATTAATAATTTACCCATATTAATTATAAGAGGCCAGCTTTTCCCCAGTTGATAATTCTTTTAAAATGATCAGAACTAAAATCACTGTTGGGCTGGCCCCTAATTTGCTTAAAACAAGAGAGAAAAACAATATGAATCAATCTGAAGATCTATTCCAATTCTTACTTGTTGGATCCCCATATTTCTGTGGTTTTTCTGCTCCCATCATCTGTCTCATGTATGCTGACGTACTGAGATACGCCATGTCTTGTTCACGTGGTCGTTTCCCAGAAAATGTGTTCATACCAGTACTCTCTGTACTCCTTCCTACAATCACATAAATAACAAGACAATCACGTTTTCAGTCACACAATATACTCTGCAAGTTTATCTTAATCTATGTTTTATTCCTTAGTATTGTAACAGTAAAAGTTTCTGGCTAGTAGATAGTAGAATAAAACTTTAAGCTAAAAAGAAGAAGATGAAGATGTGATACATTTTTGTACTGACAATTTTTTAGCCCTTAAACTTGGAAATCCAATTATTTAACAAATAATGTTACAAAAATTGGATTATAAGTTATACAGAAATGTTCATGATTTTTTGTGAAATGAGTCACAGATCAAAAAATTTTCCCCCTCCATTTTATCACTGATGCCAAATACGCTTGATAAAATGGCTATAGTTTAATTCTAATTTTCTTCCTATTTTTTAGCATACAATATATTTTCACGTGTTTTGATTATATATCAAGCATGAATTATACATACCAATTCCAGTTTTCCTTAGAGTATCAACCCAATACTCTGTGGATGTTTTGTGACGTGGACTCTCTGGTCTACTCCTTGTAAGATTCTGTGTTTGTCTTTTCTTTACTGCATTCATCCACAAATCACGACCAACCTTTGCTGGTGGGGCACTCTGCGCTCTCTTTCTTGGGGTTTCTGAAACATAAAATAGGTATGATAATTTGAAAGCTTTCAATTCAATTGATTTTACATGCATCATTTTCACAACTAGGCCATTTCAGCATGATGGTTCACCCTATTAACAGTTATACTTTGAATTCAAGGTTTATTTATTAGAAACAATATTTACAATAGGAGTTTTTGGCCCTAAATGATAGAAAATTAAAGTTCATACTCTTATCCTTTTATAAAAAAAATTGTGAGAGGTATAGAGGAGGGGAGCAAATATCATTTTGTACCTATTATTGAATTTTTATAAATTGCTTATCATTTTAGTGATATCTGAAAATGTAAACAAAAAAATTAAATTATAACACATAAAACAGGAAATAGATGAGAATCTTAAAAAATAAATTGTATGTGGCTTTTAGACAAATAAGTACATGTACATGAAAATAATACACTAATAAATCAATGTCCCTACCTTTTTGTTTTCCTGACTTTTTATTTGAACCTGAAATGTAAAGATGCAAGCATTATTACTTAAATTTGGAAAAAATGTCCGTGTTTCATGACTTAATACATGTATGTCTAATGCATAGTCAAATTAACATGATAAACATCATGAAATGTTGGACAGTCTAATGTTTTTGTTGTTCCCTCTAATCCTGAAATGTATTGCTTAAAACACTTAAAACTTAAAATTGTGATGGTTTTAAAGCAGTTTCTAGAAAAGTGTTTTTGATTGGCCCTACAGGAGAGAGAAAAATATGCATCCATCAATTTGTGATCTGAATTATATATTTGTATAGTGTAACAAAAAATAATATCTACTGAACTAACTGAAATAAAAACTGCTCTATGCCTGTTCAACAGAATTGTGTTGAGAATTAACTATGTGTTCTGTTCTTTTGTTGAGTTGTTGTCTCTTTGACATATTTCCTATTTACATCTCAATTACATAATCAATTGAAGAAGTATTCTAAAAATTTTCTTACCCTTTTTCTTCTTTGTTGATGGCTGTGAGAAATGTTTGGAGAGCTGTAATTATAAAAGACACATAATTAATAACTTATAAACAAGTACATTAAAAACATTGTTATCTTCTTTAGAAAATCAAATATAACAACATGCATACAATGAAAAAAACAAAATTTTCAGTTGCATATTTCTTTTTTTTAGACTTATGTGAACTCAAATATACAGATTTTTTATTACATATTTTACCAAGTGTATATCAAACATAATAGTAACCCATTTTCAGATCCAAAGTATTCAAGTTTGTTTTTCAATCTTTATATAGACATGATAGACACACTGCTTAGCCGAAATATATCACATACCACAAATGTACCAGTCGTTAGTTTGATTTGGGACCTCAATCTTTTTCAAAAATGTACTATATTTATCATTTTGTTTGTATTTTTCGCTTTTTTGCCATGGTGACGTCAGTTTCTCTTCAACATGTCTCCTTGGTATCTTCTGTATTTTTCCAAAAACGAAGTAATATTGTAAAACTTAAAAACATGAAACAGAAATTTGCATGGTTTAGCAAAACCGCAAATATTTGCATAGCTATTATAATTATTTCAGAAAAGAAATGTGTGTATTATTTAATGTATTAAGCATACATGTATTATAGTAATTGTAAATATTCTTTGTCGTGCTTGCAGACTCTTTTATGTCTGTACCAAGTTAGGTTTATTGATTCGCAAATTGTTTTCCATTTTTTCCATTGATTGACAGTCGAGCGTTTCATTTAGTCAGTTTTTTTCCTAGTTTTAATTATACCTTGGAGTTGTATATTTTTTTTGTTTTTTTAACAAATCACATGAAGAATGGAAAACCAAATTTTTTATAAATTAATTTATTAATTACAAATCTACAACACTTCTATACCAAGAAACTAGAAAAAAGGTGGTAAATAATGTATCAGGTTTAACCTCCAATCAAGAATCAGTCCTCATTTAATCAGGATCAGATTATTGATAATGGATGTTTTCATCAATAATGCATAAAAAGTCTGATTAATCTTATGATCTAGATCATTACCCTGAGATTCCTTTGAGATTGAATTTATAGACATTAATTTATGATAATGTTACTCGAGTTTCATTCCAATACTAGTTAAATCAATATCTATGTCCATTGAATTTGATTTATTTTTTTAACATGTTTAAATTAAATTAAATTGAACAAAAAAAATAATTTATTAACTATGATGATAAACTCCAACTTTTAATATATGTTCTTTAGATTTGTTGAACTCTTTTATAAAACTTAGTCTTGTCTTGAAGATTAAAAACTATAAGCATAATTAATGCATATTCTCTTGAAATAGCTTTAAGAATTATATATGCTCTGGATTATATGCGGGAAAAAAATTTTAGTATCAGTAAGATATATAATTTAAAATGATGTACAATGTATATATAAATCATAAGGGGAGAAGAAAAAAAAAGCAGTGAACAGACAAACACCATGCATTACTGAAGGGTGTATGTCTCGCCTGAAAAGTGTTTTATTTAATGCAGCAGATAATTTCCAGTGAAAATTGCAGCTCATACCTTCCAAGTTTTAAACCTACAAATTATTAAATATAATAATTGAATCCATCCAACTACTATTAAGCAGTTTAGAATTTGTAAGCAAAATAATTGATCAGTGAAGTCATTATGGTCCATGATGTCAAACACATTGAGACAACTATTTAACACTGTCTTATAACCAGGTTGCAGCAGCTATATGTCACTTAAACTATTTCAATAGTGAGTTAGACTAATACCATATATACAATGTAGTAAGCTATAAAAAGAATTCTGACATGGAAAAATGTGAAACAGTTTAAACAAATAAAACCACCCGCCTGGTTCAGCTTTTTTTCCCAAAATATTTTAGAACAAACATTTTAATTGAAAGCTTAATTTTACCACTCTAATATTTTCTTAAAAACACACGAGTACAAAAAAATATATAAACTCAGAATGAATCCCAAAACATATAAATATCATGTATGATAAAAATATAAATATAAGATATTGTTAAAATGCATGTGATTCTGGTGACCTATAGTTAACTTCTATGGCATTTGTTCTCAGAAGGGGAGTAGTAATGCCAATTCTTCTTGATTTTATTGTTAAAACATGTGTGTGAGCGAAGTTTGCTTAAATCTTTTCAGACGAGACATTTTGTCAGTCCACATTGTTAAAGTTATGAGAAAGTCATACATGTATATATTTTACATCAAAAGAAAAATATGAATATTGTGTGGCATATGAGAGATGTTCATGTGAAGAAAATGAAATAGAATTTTAACATTTAGACCCAGATTAAGAATCAAATAAAGTAATACATTGTATTATTAAATACTTGTTAAGCATGTTAAGCGTTTATATAATAGAATTGCTTGCATTCAAAAACTAAAAAATCACACTAAAAATCAAATTAAACATTACTCCAGTCATGACAAAATTAAACTAAAAAAATGTACTCTTCTGACAATGTTTGAATGATATTTTTTTTCAAATGATAAGGAAAAAAATTAATCTAAACATGTACTAACCAATGTTTCTGTGTTATCTATGTCTGATCCTGATTCATACTCATCTAGTTGATAAACCTAAAAGATTTACAAATATATGTTTACAATATAAAATGGAAATAAATAAATAAAATTTTCAAAACTAACACTTTCACTAGCAAATAGTATCTTACACACATGTGCATGATAATGATGTACAGGATTTTTTTGGTTTTTTTGGCATTTGCATTTTCAATTTATTCTTGGCATTATACTGATCTGTACTTCAATTTAGCAATGTTTAGCATGTTTAGTGTCTGTTTTTAATAGTTTGTTTATATACATGTTGTACTTGTACTTTTACATCACTGTCCCAGTTTAGGGGGAGGGTTGTCGCCCGCTTACATGTTTAACCTCACTACATTCTGTATATGCCTGTCCCAAGCTTTAAGTCAGATGCCTGTAATTCAGAAGATGTTGTTTTTTGCTGTTTACATAAATCAGGCCATTAGTTGTAGTCTTTTGAATTGTAATTTCATTTTTCATTTCAGGGCATTTTATAGTCGACTATGCAGTATTGGTTTTTCTCCTTGTATGGTGAACTTTGCTTGTACATGTAGTTGTTAACTTCTATGTCTCATTATCGTTATTAATTACTAAAATCTCTTATAACTTTAAATTATCATTATTAAGAAAATATTTTTTAAATTTGACAAAAAAAATTGTCCTTTGCCCATGTTGCCTTTTACTAATATTTCTGAAGATTACAAAATTCAATGTAAATTAAGCCTCAAAATCAGCCTCATAAACTCTTCCAATATCAGCATTAACAAACATGGGCAACTACAAAAATTTAACTATGAAAAACAAGGTTATTTTCTTTATTTCAAAATAATCATCAGCACTCATCGTTACTCATTACAGAATCAGTACAAAAATAAATACATTTACGTTTATAAGCATCTTCCTTTTCAACGCTTCTTTAGCAAGGAATCCGGGTCTGTTCGCGCCCATTCACGTTCGCACCCACTCATGTTCGCCCCCTTTCACTTTCGCACCCTACATGTTCACACCCAAAGTCTGTTCGCACCCTACATGTTCGCGCCCAATTTTAATTGGTTTTGTGTTTAATAACTTTGTAATCAAGTTTTGGCAAGTGTATTCTTATAAGTATAATTGTTGTCATAGTCTCAAACTGATAAAGTGAAACAGCATTTTTTTTGGTGTTGATACAAATGTATGTATTGTTAAAAAAAATAATAATCCTTTCTAAATAAAGTGGGATTCGGTCAACGTTTTATTTTGTGTTGAATAACTGTTAATTAATCATGTTTTGGTCAGTGTATTTCTATAACTTTGTTGCATTGACTTGTTTCAAAATAAAGTGAAACGAGATTCTGACTACGTTTATTTTTTTTTGTGTGTTGAATAAATTTTATCATGTTTTGCTTATAATAGGGTATTTCTATATTTTGTTGTTTCATTGTTTCAGATCAAAGGGACCAAGCTGTTAAAAACAATTATCTTTTGTGTTATAAAACAAAACTTGTGATTTTCCCATTATTCAACTGGAATTTGAATAAAAATTGGGAGCGAACGTGTAGAGTGCGAACGGACCTTGGGTACAAACATGCGAGGTGCGAAAATGTAGGGTGCGAAAGTGTATTGGGCGCGAACAAACCTGATACCTTTAGCAAGTTTAGGCAATACATTTCCATGATTTGCTATTTAAATAATATATTACACTTTTTATAGTATACAAGTCAACACTACACAGCAACGTAAAATAAGAATCCGTGCCAATGCACCCAGTTTGAACAGACATTAAGACAAATAAACCCAGAGCAAACAGGTACTGTTAGGGCAAATGACATGTGAAACCAGATTTTCGTCCCCAGTCTGATCAACTCAACTGCTCAACCATGATGTGAAGTACATGTTGAATCAAGTAAAACAGAATTAACGTCAAACTACAATACACAGATTAAATTATCCAATCAGTTTTTAAACAACGTTATAAATGTTACATACTCGACTTTTTGGCATTTCAGTAGTTTTCATTTTTTATAAAGTGTTTTTAGCAGCAAAACCCGGCTTGACGACCACTTTGTTGATGTCGGGCGAAGACAGGTGTCTGTTTCGGGTATTACTTGTACATTTTTCTGAAAGTCAAGTGACTGCAAATTTCTTTGTTAACTGTGTATTCCACTTATTTTCAATAATTTCTTCTTTATATCACAAACTAATAAGAACTTTTCAAAAAATTGTAAACATTGCATCCATGAAAGCTTTTAATCTCTACTCAAACTTCCGGTTTTCCGAAAAACAGTGGTTTTAAAGATCATTGATGCAAAAAAGATTTTTGTTGCACCAATTCATTCCCACGCTTGATATTCACAAAATTTATTAAATATATAAGCTGTAAAAAAGATCCTGACATAAGAGTCAAATCGCAAATTTTTTTGCAGGTGTTTGGAGATTATGTATGTTATGATCTAGCTAATACCAACATTTTCTGTTGTCATAGAGTAGACCAACATGTACTTATTTAAAAAAGTTTTATACGTGAATAGATAAATTACCTGAGAGATGACAATAATAACCGTCAATTATCAATTTTGTTTAAAACTTTGTTATGAGACACTTTTTTTTCTTTTAAAGGTAATGTCTTAGAAAAAGTTTATCTTCTTATTTATAATTGGAAGTGCTCAGTCTACATTTTTCTGAGTGTAAATGAATAAATTAGGAGTCCCATGTCCCATGTGCAAAACCTCAATTCTAATACCCGTTTAACAAAGGACTAAAGTCTTCTTATGTTGGGATTTGGTGGACAGAGGAGGTATATTTATAATTTTGTCAGTTTCTTGTACACATCATTTTTCAAAAGAAAATATTATTGTTACGTTTTGACCTTGATCAGTGTTGGCTCTTTCTAGCTGTTACGCAATATGATTGAATGATTGTTGGTTGCTTAACGTCCAGTGGCAAATATTTCATGCATATTCAGGGCGAGAACAAGTTAACAATAAATACAATAGGTAGGTCTTGTTATAATAAAGGTATCCGGTCGTTCCGGCCCCAAACCGATTGGAAAATGAGGGTATATTGGATAGGGACAGAAATTTTGCCTTGCAACAGGCCACCTACGGACCCCTCAAAGAGTTGTTGCAAGGGTTCTTAACGTGCAAAGAGCGTGGCACTCTCTTTACACGAGGCATTTGTTACGAAAGAAATGGTATGGTAATTTTTTCAGATAATTTTCAAAATGAATATGTTACATTTAAAAATTTAAAAAAAATATAGATAGGGATATAACTGGATAATTCTTTTGTTCTTTTGTTCTTTTTGTTTTATGTTTTTACTGTTTTAGGTTTTCTTCTTCATTTTCAATACCTGTACTCCTATCTGTTAATATTATTTTTTATTTATAATTTTTTATAAATTTTTTGAACTTTTTTCTTTGATCTATTTTATAGAAAATGTCAAATATTTCCAACTATGATGCAGTTATAATTGCATATATATCTTACATGTATTATATGTTTTGCTTTTTCCAATCATATTGTGTTGTAAAATGATGCCCTTTATGGGTTCTTGATTAGATTAATTAGATTCTTATCTTATCTTATTATACATGTTATATTGTATGTATTTATGTCATGTATATGTTTTAATAGTTGGAAACAAGTTGCTTTCTTTTAAAAAAAAAAAGAAATGCAACCCAAATGCTTGTTTGGCATTAAATATAATTGTTTAATAAAGATGTGTTGTTTTATATCATTTTTGTGGTATAAGAATTAGAAACTGGCATTGATTGTTTACTTAATGTAACTACAGTTCAATGAATGTGGGTGATATGTTCTTGTTAAAGAATCATTGCCCGCGTCCAAGGAATAATTGTATCCTCTGTCCCGAAAGTCAATATGCTAAGTCACCCACTGGATTTTCCATTCTAAGGTCCTTTTTTTTTTTTTTTTTTTTTTTTTTTTTTTTTTTTTTTTTTTTTAGATAAGAGTTAGTTTTTAAGGCAAAAGATCAAATGCAAATGTGAAGAAATTAAATAAATTAATGATTATTTGTGTTTAAGAAATGCAATACGTGAACAATGTACACTGACGGTGAACCTGTAAAATTGCTTTTTTTATTGAAATTTGAAATATGTTCTTTGTAATTTGAACAATGGCTTGATATTAATCATTATCAAGATCCTTACACCTGCTCAGCAAGGTTTTTGTGTTGCTTAGGGTAGTAAGCATTAGCAATTTTAAGGTGTGTGCTTTGTGCTCTTAAAAGTTGAAGATGACCAACCTCTTTTGATAAAAAAAATAAAACCTTCAACTCGCTTTGAAGATATTTTCCGAATGTCCCTTTCTATATATTTTGATGTTTTCTATAATTTCAGATTGTGAGTCATGAAAAAGGCCAGCAAGTTTAATTGTGAATATATATAATATGAATTGCACTGTCATCCTCTTCACCTTGATGACCGAAACCAATTCATTTATAAAGGCACACCTTGTACTTATTAATAAACAAACAAAATTGAAAACAACAAAAAAACTAACATGGTGAAACCTGAAATTACCACTGAATACCCATCACCTCAATATTTATTTATTTGTTTAAAGGCCACATTTATGAACTGTTGTAAGGTGTTCCATTTTTTTTTTTTTTATCTGAACACGATTTTTTCATTAACTTTTAAAGGGTAAAGTTACACTACTGTCTTATGGTATGTATGTAAATTCTTTTAAACCAGGTGTATTCATAAGCACATGTCCCAAGTCAGAAGCATGTTATTGAGTGGTTGTCTTTCTTTTGGTTCAGTTCATATTTGCTTTTTGTTTCTGGTTTGAAGTTAAATTAGATTTGTTTTTTCCTGTTTCAATTGTTTTATAGTTTTATAGGGCCCTTTGTAGGATGCTGTCCAATGTGATCCAATCCTTTGTTATGAAGGCTGTATTATAACCTATAATTGCTCACTTTGACGACATTGTGTCTACCGCTTGATGGAAAGTTGTCTAATTGGTATTCCTACCACCTTTAAAACACATTTCCTCTGACATTTGACAAAATCATTAAAACAATCTAAAAATTAAAATGGAACTGTAGTTGCCTTGTAAGTTTTTTATATTGACCTATCCCTTTTCTCTCTTGATGGTCATTTATAGGCACTGTGAAGCCGGGTACTGATCAGTAAGATGGCTCAAAATCTCCTTACACTATTTTACATTTTCTTACTTGATATATCAAAGCCGAAAATTTATCCACTGATCGTCTTCAAGAAATAATAATTATTTATTTTAATTTGGACGAACATTCTAAAGAGCTTTAATTACTACAGGAACATATAGTTAGATAATCTGTTCCCTGATCCAGATAACTATATGTAATAGAAATACAATGTTTTTCTCTCTGTCTGCATATGAGGCAACGTTAGATATTGCTACCATTTATTGTAACAGAAAAATGACGTTTATTTGGAAACGCGCAAGTATAAATGCCGTGAGATTTCAATCCCATATGATTTTATAATTCAAATAGGAAATTAAATTTTACTTCATTAATTTGGGTTTTTTGTGGAATTATATTTCTGGATTTTTATATATTCAACTAGAATATGATTTAATTCAAGCGGTGGTACAAGAGACAATACAATGACTTATAATTATGATACTGAAGTCTTTTCTTTCTTTTTGATGGTCTTATAGATGTGCGTTCTATGTAATATGTGCATCATTTTGTTTTGTTGAAAGTAGGACATTTACAGTAAGCGGAGGAAGGAACACGCGAATGTAGTTCATGTCATCCCTACCATATTACGCTTGTTGCGACGTTTAATAATGTTAAAGGACAACCTTGAAAGACATTTTCATTAATTCGCATTTTTTATACATAACCTGTAATCTTAAGGTGGCTCGGGCGTATTCAAAGTTTCTATCAGAAGTGTCGTATTTTTGGTTATTTTATTCTTTAAAGAAAATGATTCAAATTGGTCAAAAAAAATAGGGGGTCACGGACCATTTAAGCTCAAAATTTTACTTTTAAACAGGTATGTAAAAGGGGCCATTTTTCAATGAAATGATAGGGGAAATAGAGTTGTTGACATATTTTTTTCGGAATATCAAAAAAACGTTCTATGACAATTGGTCCAAAACTGTTATATGAAAAGCTGGAATATAGCTTCAAAGAATGAGCCAATAAAAAACATAGGTCACCGATAAGGAAAAAAAAAATATTTTACCTTAAAACCCAAATTTTGGCGGGAAAATGGTGAATATGGGTGAACTGTCATTTTGACCCTTTAAAAAATACCGATAATAACGAAAATATTCTATTAGTTACATAACTACAATGATTTGACATTTCTAATCAATCAAAATATTAAAAAAAATTAAATCGAATTTACGACAAATACTTTTGTAATTCATGCCTGAAATTATGCGCAGTCGAATAGTCCCGAGCCACCTTAATACAATTTGGTGTACCAATTACAGCTTTTAAAGTTTTTATTGGTATAAGTTTCAAAGACGAAAAATAGTCTTCACGAAATTAACTCTCCGTTTTTGGCCGTAAAAGTTTTATTACAGCATGAAATTTTAACTTCGGCATTTACGCAAGACATTGAAAACCTAATGTTTTGAATTGAATATGTAGCTAAATTTATTTGATAATTTGAGTTTTTGAAGCTTACACTTAGTACAAAACCACCGAGTGATGACAGATGACGCAACGTTAGATATTGCTACCATGAAAAATAGCGTTTAGTAAATATTTGATAGGAAAATTTTCTTAGAAAGCTGAAATAAATATGTCAAATAATATATGAAAATGAAGATTGCTTCTTAAATTTTCACACTATGATACAGAGAGAATAAAAATATAATATTTATAGGCGTCGGCAGACACAGATTATCAGAAAATAAACGTTAACTTAGCGTTGTCCCATGTAACAAACTCGAAACACAATTCTCGAACAATTCGTTGAAATTTTGCATAAACGTTCTATGACGTGATATATTTCAGTATTGGTTAACATGGCTGTCTCCATTTAAAATTTGCATAGATATTTTGATTTAGTTTGGAAACTTGAAATATTTCAGTTAAAAAAAAATTTGACAGATAATTTATTAAATTGTAAGCACGATCGTTTTGTACTAAGTGTAAGCTTCAAAAACTCAAATTATCAAATAAATTTAGCTACATATTCAATTCAAAACATTAGGTTTTCAATGTCTTGCGTAAAT
This sequence comes from Mytilus galloprovincialis, assembly GCF_965363235.1. Classification (NCBI taxonomy): domain Eukaryota; kingdom Metazoa; phylum Mollusca; class Bivalvia; order Mytilida; family Mytilidae; genus Mytilus; species Mytilus galloprovincialis. Next base: position 12,261,748 of record NC_134846.1, read on the forward strand.
GCCGAAGTTAAAATTTCATGCTTTAACAAAACTTTTACGGCCCAAAACAGAGAGTTAATTTCGTGAAGACTATTTTTCGTCTTTGAAACTTATACCAATAAAAACTTTAAAAGTTGTAATTGGTACACCAAATTGTATTAAGATTACAGGTTATGTATAAAAAATGCGAATTAATGAAAATGTTTTTCAAGGTTGTCCTTTAACATTATTTAACGTCGCAACAAGCGTAATATGGTAGGGATGACATGAACTACATTCGCGTGTTCCTTTCCTTCCTCCGCTTACTGTAAATGTCCTACTTTCAACAAAACAAAATGATGCACATATTACATAGAACGCACATCTATAAGACCATCAAAAAGAAAGAAAAGACTTCAGTATCATAATTATAAGTCATTGTATTGTCTCTTGTACCACCGCTTGAATTAAATCATATTCTAGTTGAATATATAAAAATCCAGAAATATAATTCCACAAAAAACCCAAATTAATGAAGTAAAATTTAATTTTCCATTTAAATTATAAAATCATATGGGATTAAAATCTCACGGCATTTATACTTGTATGTTATACTTTGCATTTACCCAACAAGGAATAAAGGAAAAAATAGATAGTGCGCGTTTCCAAATAAACGTCATTTTTCTGTTACAATAAATGGTAGCAATATCTGACGTTGCCTCATATGCAGACAGAGAGAAAAACATTGTATTTCTATTACATATAGTTATCTGGATCAGGGAACAGATTATCTAACTATATGTTCCTGTAGTAATTAAAGCTCTTTAGAATGTTCGTCAAAATTAAAATAAATAATTATTATTTCTTGAAGACAATCAGTGGATAAATTTTCGGCTTTGATATATCAAGTAAGAAAATGTAAAATAGTGTAAGGAGATTTTGAGCCATCTTACTGATCAGTACCCGGCTTCACAGTGCCTATAAATGACCATCAAGAGAGAAAAGGGATAGGTCAATATAAAAAACTTACAAGGCAACTACAGTTCCATTTTAATTTTTAGATTGTTTTAATGATTTTGTCAAATGTCAGAGGAAATGTGTTTTAAAGGTGGTAGGAATACCAATTAGACAACTTTCCATCAAGCGGTAGACACAATGTCGTCAAAGTGAGCAATTATAGGTTATAATACAGCCTTCATAACAAAGGATTGGATCACATTGGACAGCATCCTACAATGGGCCCTATAAAACTATAAAACAATTGAAACAGGAAAAAACAAATCTAATTTAACTTCAAACCAGAAACAAAAAGCAAATATGAACTGAACCAAAAGAAAGACAACCACTCAGTAACATGCTTCTGACTTGGGACATGTGCTTATGAATACACCTGGTTTAAAAGAATTTACATACATACCATAAGACAGTAGTGTAACTTTGCCCTTTAAAAGTTAATGAAAAAATCGTGTTCAGATAAAAAAAAAAAAAAACTAAACAAAAGAAACACCTTACAACAGTTCATAAATGTGGCCTTTAAACAAATAAATAAATATTGAGGTGATGGGTATTCAGTGGCAATTTCAGGTTTCACCATGTTAGTTTTTTTTTTGTTGTTTTCAATTTTGTTTGTTTTTTGCGTATGGTATCGTTAAAGACATTGCCAGTGGTCCAAAGTATTGATTGTCAAAGACATTTCTACTAAGTTAGCGAATGCTGCATTCGAATAGGAACTGCTCTATTCATACTCAGAAATTGGATTATTTTACATAGACATTAATTATCATTTACTATTTAAAATAGATATTCTACATTATAAGGTGTGGACATTAAGTTCGTAATGGAACTTGAATAACTTAGAAAAGTTTAATTTGTTTTTTTTTTAGAATCAGAAGGACTTAGATTGCCACATTTGAAATATGATGGGCACATCAACCTTTATAGACAGGCCTCTTCTATGTTGCCTAATCCTTGGAAATCTGAAAAAAATATTCTCATTACTTATTGCTTTCTCCTAAATAAGCTGACAACAATTTTAAATAGTTATGCTTCAAAATTCATCTCTTCTTCTTAGTCATGTTAGTATACGAATTTTTTAGAAGGTGAAGCTTTATCAGGCCCAGCTGCATATATTTTAGTCATTTCCGAATTCATCTTTATACGATGTGGACAAATTGCTACTGTCATATTCAATTTCAAATAAAAAGTAAAATCACAAGCATACTGAACTCCGAGAAAAGTTCAATCAGAAAGTCCCAAATCACATGGCAAAATCAAATGTCAAAACACATCAAACGAATGGACAACAACTGTCATATTCCTGACTTTGTACAGGCAAAAAGAATCTTGTTTAACAAAATTATGTTATGTGTGTGGAACGTCTAAAATCTACAATGATTGATATGTTCATTGTTGGCCACTTTTATTATTATTGGTTATTTAATGGCAGCCAGTTTTATTTTGTGAAGAAAGCTGGAGCGCCCATAGCGAACCATTGTCTGTCGGCACGAGTCGAACCAAGCTACACGTGCAGAGTTCGAAATTAGCAGTGAAGCAATAATTTTTACTAATAAAAGAAACTCACTTTTTTAAATTTTCGCTTGATATATATATTTTCTTTTATTATTCAAATTGAAGATACCAAGATGTTTTAAAAAGAATTGGAGAAAAACAGAAAGCCGTGTTCACATTTATTGAACGCCACTTTTATTATTATTGGCTATTTCATTGCAGCCGGCTTTATTTGGTGAAGAAAGCTGGAGCGTCCAAGGAGAACCATCGACCTTCGGCACGGTAAATTGTCAACCCTAATCAGTTAAGATTGGAGTCGAACCAAGCTACCACGTGTGGAGTTCGAACTCTGAAATAAACATTGAAGAAGTAATTTTTGCTAATAAAAGATATTAGTTTCTCACGTTTTCCAGTTTGTTTTTTTATATAGTTTGGTTTTCTATATATCACTAAAAAAAATCATACAACACAACAGTCATCACCAATTGTACTGAAATTTTTATTTAGGCAAAACATAATCTGAATTAATTCTAAAGAACATCATACATATGAATGTATATATTTGTATTTGTACAACAAACAGAGTTATTATTTGATATCTTTCTCATATTAATATGTTTGAAATGAATTCATTGGTCTTTTCCGCTTCTTCCTACGCATGCTACAAAAGAAAAAGAAAAATGAATTTTGATAATTGAAAATATCTTCCATGGTCATTTATAATTAGTAAGTTGATCTTTGATTCTTAAACTATGAGCAACAAGAATGTGTCCATAGTACACGAATGCCCCATCCGCACTATCATTTTCTATGTTCATTGAACCGTACAAATGGGGTAAAAACTCTAATTTGGCATTAAAATTATAAGGATCATATCATAAGGAACATGTGTACTAAGTTTCATGTTGATTGGACTTCAACTTCATCAAAAAACAAAAAACCTTAACCTAAAGCAGGACAGACGGACGAACGGACGGACGAACGAACAGACGAACGTACGCACAGACCAGAAAACACAAAGCCCATAAAAACGTGAAGTTGAAATCTCTATCACAAATTTATCAGACCTCTTATAATCATTTATCAACCACTTTAAACAAGCCAATACACATTATTAAAATAAGAGAAACATCTTTTTGGTATTTCAATCTTATATTTAGTGCCAATGAGACAACTCTCAATCCAAGTCACAATTTATAAAAGTAAACCATTACAGGTCAAGGTACGGTCTTCAATACAATGTTTGCGATGAAGAATCAAGAGAAACCAATTTCACTTGTGAATCATATCGGATTCATCAATCATCGAGTGCTGTCACGACATTTGATGACGTTGCTGCACAACATGCTGCAAAAAGAAATTATACTGCGTAGAAAAAGATGTATTCCTTGTGTTTTATTCTTAATCGTCATTAAAACGTGCACTGTAATAAAAATATAAATTAATCAAGGACTTATTCGAATGAATTTTAGTGTGTCGGTAAAGGTAGTACAATTATATCTTTGGTTAGCTTGCTTGCTAGCTGAACCATGAAATCTTTATTAGCCAAATCACACCTTCCTTTGGGTTTAATCATTTAGTTTAAGTATGTTTAAGTCAAACCGTTATTTTGTTAGTTGTGTATATCTTTCTCCGATTGGTCTTTGGTAAAAGGCTTTCTCATTGACAAATCATACCTCAGCTTCAACTATCTCATTGACAGCTGGGCATTTGCATAATGATAACAAGATATAACAAGCCAATAATTGCTTTAGATCAAAAATGATAAATCAATTATGTTATGAAGTATAAAAAGTACCAGTTTCCGTGTATTGAGAACAAAACACATATATATTTTTATTTTGTGGGTTTACTAATTTCTGCATACAAGCCTATAGAAAATGTATCCTTTGTTGGAATTTGAATTCGTTGTTCTCCGTTACTTACATAATTGTTTTCAAGCCAATTATCATGAATCTCAGTATAATGGACGTACATCACTCTATCATAGTACACAACATTGCACACTGGGTTAGTAACGTAATACAAAATTGTATCGGCTACTCACCTCCGTTCATTATTTTTCAAACATGAACAATTCGATTTGTAAATAGTATGTACAACAACACAGAAAGTGGCAAAAAGAATAACCATCAGAGGAACGAACCAAGCCATGTTCGGAGAATATCGGAAGAATGTTAAGTACTGGATACCATCCCCTGAAGTAATGGGTGCCACATAAGTCGTTGGAAATACAACATAAACCAATGTTTGATCCTCCCTGCCTCCTGGATCAACACCATATATGGTAAGATTCAATGTAGAACCCTCAGTATACTGGGTCAAACTTTCGCTGACAAATATCGAACCATTTTGGGCTACATCGAACAAACCGTAGTTGAAATCTTCGAGTGCAATATGGTAAAGGACATTTCCTGAAATGAAAGGGGAAATGTAAAATATAAAATTTGTATGTAGTAAGTACAAATGATGTTTGCGTATCCAGGAATTTACTGTGCAGGGGTATAGCTGAAAAAGCTTTTCAAAATACAATGTTAATCTATTTCACACACCTCTTTTGTTATATGTGGAGCTAGATCTGTTTACACTCTCGCTTCACTTATCACCCCCTCCGGTTTTATTTAGGCTGGTTTTGCTCATGCTCAGTCTTTAGTTTTCTATGTTGTGTTCCGTATGATTTTGTTTTAGCCATTACACTGTCAGTTTATTTCCGACTTGTGTGCTTAAATGTCACTTTCGGTGTCCTTCACCTCTTTTGTCAATTCTTACCTTGGTTATCGTCTCACTTATTTTGGCATTATTCTTAAAAAAAAACATTCAAAGATGCAATAGGAAATAGTGCTGGCATTTAGCCTCTAAATCAGTTTCGATTCTGTTTTCCAAGCCGAAACAACAAACTGTATCAACAAAAACACAAAAAACGAAAATTAAAACACAAAAAAAACCCTCACAAAATCTTCTGAATGAAAGACTTACCATAGTTTCCAATATCATTATCAACTGCATGTACTTGTCCGACAAATGACCCAACACTTGAAGTTACTGGTATGTAAAACGTGTATTCACTATTTACAAACACGGGCGAATTATCATTATCGTCCATTATTGTAATATTAACGTACGCCATATCTGTATATTCATCATCAGTTATAGAAACCTTACAGTTTATCTGAGATGCTGTGCCGACCATGTCTAGATCATAGTCTACCGAAAACGACAGGAGACCTGAGGACGAATTAATGTCCAATCGGCCCGTGTCAGCACCACAGTCAAGGGAAAATTTAACAGTGTCACCATCTACGTCTGTATACTGGTAATATGGATTCTGAATAATAGTTCCTCCCTAAATAAATATTATTAAAAAACCAATCAGCAGGAATGTAAGTTCTGGAACGAGTTTTGCATAATAAAAAATATGTTTTGTACTTTTGTGATAACGTTATAATCTATAAACAATATTCCGTAATCCATTGCTTTAACCACGTTGAAAATGGTTGAAAAATTCTCAAAGACGATCATACATTTACTAAATGTATCGTCTATGGTCATGTTTTTGTGTTAGAGGACGATAAGATTTCGCGATAGTATTTATGAGAGAAAAAAAATTGAACATCCTAATGGAAGAGGAGACTTTATCATGTCACTTTTAAAAGGACATAACTAAGTAAGTAAATTTAATAGAGAAACTACTATATGTACATTGTTCATTTGAGCTATAATACAACATAATAAGAACAGGATAAATAAAACACAGCAAGTATAATCAAAAACAAAACACAAATATGAACATAAAACCATGTAGCATAATAATAAGAAAATCATACAACAGATCATAAATAAATCATTAAAAACATCAAAAGTATTGTAAATTAATTATCATGGAACTTACACTATTTTCTGAAGTTGTAAGTGAGTAATACTTCTTTGTAAACACGGGAGCCTCGTTTACATTCTGTATATTCAATGTTATATTCGTAGTGTCTTCCAACAGAGAATCCGAGCCGGTTACTACCAGTAAAAAGGACTTGAATGGAATCGTTTCGTAATCAATATCAACTAAAGATGTTATTAATCCAGCTGAAAAAGAACAATCTGAAGTATTATTTAAGGGACTCAATAAACTTTAAAATTAACAAGGGAATATATATATATATTTGCCTCGCCAATAATACAGAGTTGGTTTTAATTTTTTGTCATTTCGGATTTATCATCTCTCCAACGTTTGAATTAGCATTATGTTTATGAATTTTAAATGTATTGGTCCCGGGCATCACAGAAAATACATAAATTGTCGAAGTGCAACATCTTCTAGTGCAGTTAAATACCATATTGATTTGGTAAAGTGTCAGATGAATAATTAGCCTCTTAAAACTCATTTGCCGTGCTCACACGACAAGAAGCTTTATATCGTGATTTGCTACAGATATGTCTTACAGTATCAATATACTGAAAACCTGATAAATGGTTCATATGTTCCATTCATTATAATATACTTTTCTATACAATATAATGGAATTTTATGCGACTGTCTTACAAATGAGAGGTTTAGCTAGCTAGCTATAAAACCAGCTTGAATCCACCATTTTCAACATTAGAAAGGATTGGAGATAGAAATATCACACTAGGATATCTTACTTGATTTGTCGACGCCGAAATAAACAGCGCCATCTGGCGGAGAATAAACTACAGAAAACGTATGAACATCAGACAAGTCTTCATCTGTAATTGTTGGTTGGAATACGGACGATCCAGAATTTATATTTTCTAAAACAGTTAATGTCTGCACAGGAACTTGGAAATGTGGCGGGGAATTAACATCTACAAACAGACAAAACAAGATAAGGTAATACAACACAAAAATGGATACTAAACGATCCATGTAGTTATAATAAATGAAGATGTGTCTTCACTGAAAAGACTTTGTAAGCGTTCATAGATTTTGGTCAGTTATAATTGAAATCTTATAAAACAAATTATTCTCGAGGAAGGCTGTCTTTTAGAAGAAAAAAACGACTCTATGTAAATATTCATTTAGTACTTTCATATGCTCAATATTTTTACTTAATATATGTGTCAAAATGTGCAATTTTTGTCATTTATGGGAAAAAATACAAGTTAGTCTTTTTTTGGCCGTACAGTAAAGGAGCAAATTCTTCATTTTTACGAATGTGACCTACCGAATTAGAGTATCTACCGAATTAGAGTATTTACCGGGTTTGTAACAACATGAGTAACACGACAGGTGCCATATATGGAGCAGGATCTGCTTACCCTTCCGGAGCACCTGAGATCACCCCAAGTTTTTGGTTGGGTTCGTGTTGCTTAGTCTTTGGTTTTCTATGATGTGTCTTGTGTCCTATTATATGTCTATTTGTCTTTTTGTTTTTTTAACCATGACGTTGTTATTTTATTTTTGATCTAGAAATTTGACTGACCCTCTGGTCTCTTTCGCCCCTCTTTTCTATTTCATATTCGACACATTTTACACTCTGCACGTACATAACAATAACCTATATTAATTATCATTATTGTGTAGTATTTTAATTTTATAGCCAAAAATGCCATTATCACAGCGATATTACATTGTCATATAAGAGAGAGGTTAGGCTAGCCATACCACCAGGTTCAATGCACCATTTTTGCTTTAAATGTCCTATACCAAGTCAGAAATATGGCAGTTGTTTTGTTTATGTGTTTGTTGGCGCTTGTTTTTGTGGCACTTCAGTATTTCTGTTGTTCCGTTGTTTTCATCTTATAGAAGAGGGACGAAAGATACCAGAGGGATAGTTCTTCGTAAATTCATGCAAATTTGCTACTTTGCGTAAACTTGATGTGTTTCCTTCGGTTTAAGTTTGTGACCAGGATTCGTTTTCTCTCTATCGATTTATTACTTTTGAACCGTGGTACTCTGTTGTTGCCTTTCTGTATCTATGGAGATGATTGATCAATGTACAAGTGATTTGAATTGAATTTATCGATAAACTTTCCAGCAATACGAAATTGACAATGATCAAGAAACTTACCTGTAATACGAACTGATAAAGATCGTGCAGCCACCATATTTCGCCCATCCGATACACTGATGTACAAATCATAGCCGGGTTCCTGTTCAGTCTGTATAGAGCGAGTAAGAGATATAGCTCCAGCTGAAATATTAGTTATTTAATCCAAAGAATTTGATGAAAATAATAATCATATCAATTTGTGTATTTGTGGTAGTCAGAGGGAGTCGATGAGAATTTCAATTATTAAGGTAATTTTGACTACCAAAATATCATAGTGTGTATCATTAATAGATTAGTAGACATAAACTGATAACATGGTTAAGGTTTTTTTTTCATTTAAAGACACCAAGGAGAAAAAGTACTCACCCTTATCCCAGAGTATACGTATAACGACCCTTACATACATTGGGTTTGGTATGGGATCGTGGTGCTCAAGATCTATGTATTTTCTATACATGTATAACTTTTCTTTGTGTTTTGACCGTTTTTCTTTTTTTGCAATAGTGCCATTTTCTCTTTGAATTTCCATTATCCCTTTGGCATCTCCCGCCTCTTGTTTTAAGTCGTTGGATACAAGTTTTCGTGCATTTCGTGTTAACAGTGGAATCACTAGTTCAGATGTTCAGTGAATTAATAATTTTCTATAGAAATGTATACATACTTTTGCTAAACCACGAAACTAAAATTTCACGATAATGTATGCATTATTGTCATTTTGTTTATTTTCTTTGGTTACATCTTCTAACATCAGACTCGGACTTCTTTTGAACTGAATTTTAATGTGCGTATTGTTATACGTTTACTTTTCTGCATTGGCTAGATGTATAGGGGGAGGGTTGAGATCTCATAAACATGTTTAACCCCGCCGCATTTTTGCGCCTGTCCCAAGTCAGGCCTTTGTTAGTCTTGTATTATTTTTAATTTAAGTTTCTCGTGTACAATTTAGAGTTTAGTATGGCGTTCATTATCACTGAACTAGTATATATATATTTGTTTAGGGGCCAGCTGAAGGACGCTCCTGGGTGAGAAAATTTCTCACTGCATTGAAGACCTGTTGGTGACCTTCTGCTGTTGTCTGCTCTATGGTCGGGTTGTTGTCTCGTTGACACATTTCCCATTTCCATTCTCAATTTTATTTCATCAACCCACAAAAAATAGTAACCACGAAAATTAATGAATCAACAGTATTTGGATTTATTTGGAATCTTATCAGTACACTATGAGGAGAAACTAATTGTTTTGCCTTTAAAGCGGGAGGTTAAGCTAGAAATTAAACCAGGTTTTACCCACAATTTTTTTCTTAAAATGTCCTGTACCTAGTCCGACATATGGCAGTTGTTATCAAATAGATTCTATGTATGTTGGTGTTTGTTTTTGTTGCACTTCAGTTTTTATGTTGATCTGTTGTTTCCCCCTCATAGCTGATGATTTGTTTTCCTCGCTTTAATTTGTAACCCGGATTTGTTTTCCATCAATTGATTTATGAATATTTTGAACAGCGCTATACTACTGCTGCCATTACTTTTTTTTTTCATTTTCTAATGTTTCAAAAATTCTATCACTGTGGAAGGATCAATATATATTTTCCTGTTGCCTAATTATACGGATCTAAAACAACTATATAAAAGTTCTAAGTCTGTGTTATCCTCGGAGTTCAGTAATTTTGTGATTTTAGTTTTTTACTTACTGTTTTGATTGATTATAAATGGCGCATTCGAAGTGTTAGATGACAAAGAATATTGTACGTTGTCACTCTCTGGATCTACACTTTGTACAGTGTAAATGATCTGACCAGCAGCTGATGTCCGTGACAAAACACTTGTTTTATCTAAAGGAAAAACCTTATATTATCAATCTAAAGGAAAAACCTTATATTAATCAAGATTGCAAACTTTTCATTGTTTTAATCAATTACTCATTTTGCATGAAAAAAAAACCAAACCAAATCGAGTGATTTCTGTTCACTCAAAGATAAACCTTATTTATCTTTTTATTGTGTTCAAATTATTATAATTTTCTGCATTTATGTTTAGTCTGTCGATTGTTTCATGAATCTGTCGCATTCTTCTATTTACTATGTAATTTTGTTTTCGACTTCTGTTCTTTACAGAAGCCAGTTTTCTCAAGTGTGTACCATTTTGTTTATTCACTCTTATATATTTAACTAATTTTGTCATTCATTTAATATATCTGATGGTTTCTGTATTCTTTAATTTTTTATGCCACTTTTCTTTATACTCTATACTTGTAGCCCATTGTTCTCTCTTCTTTTTTATCTAAGCACTTCATTATTCTCTTTTCGTTTTGTTTTAGGTCCATTTTGTTCTATTCTTAACATTTTCGTCAATTGTGTTTTATTTTGCAAACCCTCCTACACACTCTCATATCTGTTAGCTCAAATATTTGATATAGACTTTTATTGTATTTAGAAAATTATTCGTGACAGATAATTGTCAATAAGAGTTAACCCGCCAAAAAGACTTAAGAACTGATTAAGATGTTATTTTGTGCAGATTATATAGTTGCATGATACCTTAACACCGAATACTCATTCACAGTTACCATACTATTACCTTGAAGATTGGGGAAGTATGGAGGCATATTTCGAAGAATGTAAACGTAAAACTCTGCAGAATCATTGTTTCGCTGGTCAGCACATTCTATATTTAAAGTATATTGTCTTTTAGTGTCATACACGAACCCTTGATTACCTCGAACCCATATTTCGGTTTCTGTAAATAGATATTTTATTTTGTTGAGAAATCAGAGAAATCAGAGAAATTTCATTTCAAACTCATATTCTTTCACCTCTATTTTACATGATCCATTAAGACGCCTGCATAATAAAATCGAAAAAAATCAATTTGGAAAACTTTTTGATTTATGCGTACAAAATAAAGGAAAATAATGAAAGATAACAACCAACGTCAATATTGAATTAAAGGTTCTGTCCTTATTCAGAATGACAAAACCACGGAGTTTTCGCATGTTATGAAAGTTCGTTCGATGAAATATCATCTAATAACTAAACCTTGTTTTCCTGTCTATAATTTAAACCAGTTCACATACAAGTATGCATAAAAAGTACAGCTCTATAACAATCTTTTAAATTTATATACACCTTCTTTTTGCCCAATGTAATATGATAATGACTTGAAAGAATTCACAAGTTAGTACCGTCATCTTGCATTTTAAAAAGAAACTAAGGTTTCAACTTCCGCGGTCAATTTTGACTTTGAAGGTTTTCTTTAATCTTTTCTGACCACGATGCTCTCCACCTGTTTCGATTCTAATACATCATTGTCTTTCAAATATTCGGCTTTGAGCGTACCCGTTGAAGGTTAATTCAGAAAAGTGCTACGCATGCATGATTTCATTAAGTGTTTATTTTTTTATAAATTAAAAGTATAAGCGAGTATTTATTCCAAATGTTTTAAGTATAACTACACAAAGCGCTTAATTAAAGCATATATGTGAAGAAGACATATATTTCAAACTACTTTAAATTTACCAAATTGCGCTGATGTGGTTTGGAGGTAGAATATAGAAGTTGCTGGTGTAATAACACATGTAACTGTATCATTGGTCGGATCTGTCACCGATATGGTATACACCAAACTTTCTGAAGTTATACTTTCCGGTATGTCTGCACTCATTGGTAGGTTAACAATTGTTGGTGGCTGTAACAAACAACAGAGAAGCAACAATAAATTAAATGTGATTATAGAATTGGGATTTGTTTAGACAAATTTAGCTTCAAAACCATTTAATATGTTCTATTAAAAAAACGATATTTTCCTTTATTGTTATGTTTGTCCGATTATTCAATTTCCAAATTATAGGAGTTCAATTAAGACTAACTATAATGTTATACTTTACACAACTTATAAACAATTTTATTGCGTAATAAACATATTATATGAAATGAAATTATTTGGTTCATTTTCATTAGATACAAGGAAGGCAAATAGCATTAAAATTAACAATGTGCGATGAATTATTATATTTGTCACCGGAGAATAACCTTTTACGTCCTTTTGATTAATACACGAGTTGTATCCAGAATGGCTTCACTGAAATATGTTGACACAAATTTGCAACATCTAGTGGTAATGATAGCCTTCACAAACCTTTGTGTGCTTCCTTGTTAAATATTTGTTTGTTTTTGTTCTAATTGATATTGTGACACAGCTCTTATGTGCTGACATGAATTATCATTGATATAGCCATATTTATAAATTAACTTTTGAAATTTTGAAATATTAAGGTTTTTCTTCCTAAGAATAGATTTCCTTGGCTGTATTTGGCGTCAATGTTCTTCAACTTTGTACTTTATTTGGCCTATTTAACTTTTTTTGATTCGAGCCTCACTGATGAGACTTTTGTGGACGAAACGCGAGTCTGGCGTGCTACAAAATTTAATCCTGGTATCTATGATGAGTTTATTTGCATCTGATGCCGTCTGTCAACAGAATATATTGAAGAGTTACTTTATCATAGACTAATCTTAACTCAATCATGTAATATTTTATCAAAATTTAGTTGCCATTTTTGAATTACCTCGTTTCGAATGATTGCAACTGTCAAGACGTCTGAGACAGTTCTCCTGTGATCAGCACAATCAATATTTAAGGTATATGAAGGAGTGACATCATATTCCAAAACTGTCCCTCCAACTAGGAAAACTCCGTAATCAACTGTAAGAAGGGGAACTAATTACTTGATAATGAAACCATTTATTTTACACTTATTTAAATCAAAATTATTTGCATATAACGAATCGATAGATTATAAAATTTTGTAGTTAAATGAGACTGCAGATAAATAATAGACAGCATTGCAATTTTCATAAAAGTCCCCTTCCAGCCAGAGGAAACTCTTTAAGGAATGACTGTAATATTTTTTTCTGTCTATGAAGAAATAACATAACAAATGTGGTGCACACTAAAAATTAACCCACGTAGCGTTTATATCCTGGTACCTTTGATAACTATTTACATCACTGGGTCGATGCCACTGCTGGTGGACGTTTCGTCCCCGAGGGTATCACCAGCCCAGTAGTGAACATTTCGGTGTTGACGTGAATATCAATAATGTGGTCATTTTTATAAATTTCCTGTTTACAAAACTTTGAATTTTTCGAAAAACTAAGGATTTTCTTATCTCAGGCATAGATTTCCTTAGCCGTATTTGGCACAACTTTTTGGAATTTTGGATCCTCAATACTCTTCAACTTTGTACTTGTTTGGCTTTATAAAGTTTTGATATGAGCGTCACTGATGAGTCTTATGTAGACGAAACGCGCGTCTGGCGTACTAAATTATAATCCTGGTACCTTTGATAAGGGAGGACATCAAAAGTTCAATGTAGGATAAAAAACTTAATTCACATAGTTTTTTAGCTGACCCCCCTACCCCCCTTCTTAACTTAATTTGGGAAAAATTGATTTACCTATATGGATATATGTAAAATCGATTTTAGATTAACAAAACTTGCAGCAATGTTGACCCCCCACCCCCAAACTATTCGATTTAAGTTTTTTATCCTACATCGATCTTTTGATGTCATCCCTAACTATGTACAGTTATTTCTTATAGTTTAATTCTAAATTCCATTGTAAACCTGCGTAAATCATAAAAAAAAGTTCATGACGTCACTTGGCAAAATTGTGACTATGATTTGATAAACAAAACGACGTCAGAAAATCAGAAGACGCGTTACATCCAAAATTGAATTATTAAGTACAAACCTAAAGCTGGTGGTAATTTACTAAGTTCAAATAACGCATTGTTTGGGTTAAATGCGCAAGTCACAATATCAGCTGTATTAACATCTGTAACGTTCAAAGAATGCACTAATGTTCTAGTGTTGAGGTCTTCTGATATACTTTCGGTTGTTGGTAAACTGTTTATGACTGGTGGCTGCAATTATAAGGTATTTCAGCTAATCTTTAACATTTACATGTTTTAAGGTTTTTTTTGACATGTAATTTCGTTTCAAGTTTAAAATATATTTGATAAAATCACCACTGTACTTTCTGTTGTCGTTAACAATCAATTCGATAGGCAACATTTATGCGATTGGTTATATGTATATTTTTTATCTTCGTGATAGCTTTAAAGGAAAACTGCACATGCTCGGATTAATTGAAAAAAAAACAATATGTTTCACTTTTATTAAGATGTTCGGTTATCCTTAAAATAAAGTTATACAGTTTTAATGCAGGTCGCTTCTAATATTGTCCTGTAAAATATTGCCTGACTTTAGACCAAAAAGATAAAATTAACAAAATTTATTAACCGAAAGCAAGTTTTGTACCAAAATGAAGAATTCCAATGAATTTTTGTAACCAGAACATTCATGAGAACGTGCCGATATACATTAAGTCCCAATATGCCTAAGAATTAGGCAGTGGTGAAAATATGACTAACAAAAACCCATTCAACTTAACATTAAATATGTTTAAAAAGTAGTAATGGTGCACGAATATAACATTCGTTTCCTTTTTCATGTTCTGGTAATTCAAGGTATAATTTGGTTAAAATGCACTAGACATTATCAATTAAGGGAAGCTAACTCATTAATTTGTTATAAATCTCAACGAAATAAAAAGTTGTCTTGATATTTCTCGAATAACCAGACACGCAGAAATGAAAGATCTACCATTTCGTATTCGGGATGAAGGTAATTTCAATAAAGGATGTTATTGTTGGTCGGCTCGTTTCGGCCATGTTTTGATTTTTTTCGAAATTGTACAATTCTTACAAAGACTGGCCCTTACTGTTGTACTTAATGTTTTTGTATTTGTCGTATTTAGAAGACTCAATATGAAATATTTACCGTGTTTCGTATCAGATTGACTGTAAAACTGTCCGTATCACTTCGCCTAACATCATTACACCGCACTGATAAAATGTACAACGAAGTTGTATCATAATCTAGAG
Organism: Mytilus galloprovincialis; assembly: GCF_965363235.1. NCBI lineage: Eukaryota > Metazoa > Mollusca > Bivalvia > Mytilida > Mytilidae > Mytilus > Mytilus galloprovincialis. Next base: position 12,277,163 of record NC_134846.1, read on the forward strand.
TTGTCCCGCCTGTCAGATAGATTCCATATCCTGGATTAATAAAAGATAGAAAACATAGGAAAGATATTGGTACTATTGGGGATACTCTTTTCTATTATTTGACATATTGTATGTATGAAACATAAACTAAAACAGTTACTATCTTTTAGAATCTTAAAATGTGTTTTCCCAATTTACTTTTTTTTAAAGTTAGCAAAGAGGACCGAAAGATACCAGAGGGACAGTCAAACTCATAGATTGAAAATAAACTGACAACGCCATGGCTAAAAATAAAAAGACAAACAGACAAATAATAGTACAAAAGACACAACATAGAAAACTAAAGACTAGGTAACACGAACCCCACCAAAAACTGGGGGTGATCTCATGTGCTCCGGAAGGGTTAGCAATATATGAACACGATGAAAATGTTTTCATACACAAAAATATGAATACAAATCAGTTTAATTTAAACTGACAATTTACAGTTATTTTGATCTGAGCGTCACTGATGAGTCTTATGTAGACAAAATGCGCGTCTGGCGTATAAAATTATAATTCTGGTACCTTTGATAACTAATCATACAACAAAAGAAAAGAAAATTTGGAATAATAATCTAAAATAAAAGCGAAACATCTGTTTTTGAAAATAATAATTATTAATCATATACAAATCTGACTCCTCAACACCCTTCTTACAACAACAACAACAACAACAACAACAACAACAACAACAACAAAAACCTATAAAATCCGATAAGGTCAATGATTATATTGGTTAATAACGGATGAAAATATCATATAATTGTTCTTCATTTAAACAGCTCTGCTTAAATTAATGTAGTTTCCCAATACGCAAGCAATATCTCTCAAAGAGAGAGTCAGACGACTAACCCAAACAGACATTCTGCCAAATCATTGTAATGCCTAATTTGGTAACTGACATGGCTATTTGTATATAATTTAATTTTGGATGTAACGCGTCTTCTGATTGTGTTAAATATTTCAAATAACACAAAATACAAAGTAATTAATCTGGTATGTACATACGCAAACTTGGAATGAATCTCTAACGGAATGTTAAAATGCACGAACAAAACGCATCGATATTATAAAAACAAGAAGTAATTGTAACAGGATGCTGTTACGAAGTCTCCCAAACAAAGCTCCCATAACTCGCCATTCATATGGTCCCATATTCATTTGATTTGATTTTTTGTCCCATACAAGTATATATATGGCTTAGGTATGGGGATCTCCACTATTTACAAGTATTCAAACAGGAGGGGGTGGTGGTGACCCCAAGGTTCTTTACCTACATTTCATTTGATTTGTTTTATTGTCCCATACAAGAATATATATGGTTTAGGGGTGGTGATGTTGACCGTTTCCAAGTTTTCAAATAAGAGGGGGTGGGGTGACCCTATAGGGACTTCCCTGTTATTTTATTTCATTTGTTTTATTGTCCTCTACAAGAATATATATGGTTTAGGGGTGGGGATCTGGACCGTTTACAAGATAATAGCACATTCTCAAATCGAATGGGGTGGGGGTGACCCCAAGGAACTTCCATTTAATTTCATTTGATTACTTTTATTGTTCCATACAAGAATATAGGGGTGGGGATGTTGATCGTTTACAAGTTTTCAAACAAGAGGGGGTGGGGTGATCCCCTAGGGACTTCCCGTTTATATCATTTGATTTGTTTTATCGTCCCATTCAAGAATATATATGGTTTAGGGGTGGGGATCTGGACCGTTTACAAGATAAAAGCATATTCTCAAATTGACCCCCTATATTTCATGTGATTTGTTTTATTGTCTTATAATCATTTCTGAAGACTGCATGTATCTATCACTTACAGTTTTCAAGTTATATTCATTAGAAAATAAAATCCCATAGGGTTCTATAGTAAACCCCTCCCTCCTTTCTACCCCCCAAAATACCCCTTAAACAACCCCAATGCACAAACGAAAGATTGATGGCTCACCTAGACATATTAGTCTACCATTCTATGAAACCCTCAGTAAATCTGACAAGCGGTTTTGGAGAAACGCTGCGGACAAGTTTATTTTTTAAAGAAGAAGAAGAAGAAGAAGAAGAAGAAGAAGGAGAAGAAGAAGAAGAAGAAGAAGAAGAAGAAGAAGAAGAAGAAGAAGAAGAAGAAGAAGAAGAAGAAGAAGAAGAAGAAGAAGAAGAAGAAGAAGAAGAAGAAGAAGAGGAACTGAGCAAAAACAATAAGTCTCCAAACTTTGTTTGGGAGACTACAAAAACAAAAAAGCGAAAACTAAAGCAGGTTAATACATACCAGTATTTGAAGGAGGAATAAGAGATACATCATATATAGTACTGATTGGATTCAGTGTATCTGAACAGGTTACTACAAACCAGTATTTGAAGGCGGAATAAGCGATACATCATATATAGTACTGGTTGGATTCAGTGTACATAAGCAGGTTAATACATAACAGTATTTTAAGGAGGAATAAGAGATACATCATATATAGTACTGATTGGATTCAGTGTACCTGAGCAGGTTAATACATACCAGTATTTGAAGGAAGAATAAGCGATACATCATATATAGTACTGGTTGGATTCAGTGTACATGAGCAGGCTAATACATACCAGTATTTGAAGGAGGAATAAGAGATACATCGTATATAGTACTGGTTGGATTCAGTGTACATGAGCAGGTTAATACATACCAGTATTTGAAGGAGGAATAAGAGATACATCATATATAGTACTGGTTGGATTCAGTGTACATAAGCAGGTTAATACATACCAGTATTTGTAGGAGGAATAAGCGATACATCATATATAGTACTGGTTGGATTCAGTGTACATAAGCAGGTTACTACTTACCAGTATTTGAAGGAGGAATAAGAGATACATCATATATAGTACTGGTTGGATTCAGTGTACATAAGCAGGTTAATACATACCAGTATTTGAAGGAGGAATAAGAGATACATCGTATATAGTACTGGTTGGATTCAGTGTACATAGAGCAGGTTAATACATACCAGTATTTGAAGGAGAAATAAGAGATACATCATATATAGTACTGATTGGATTCAGTGTACCTGAGCAGGTTAATACATACCAGTATTTGAAGGAGGAATAAGAAATACATCATATATAGTACTGGTTGGATTCAGTGTACATAAGCAGGTTAATACATACCAGTATTTGAAGGAGGAATAAGCGATACATCATATATAGTACTGATTGGATTCAGTGTACCTGAGCAGGTTACTACATACCAGTATTTGAAGGAGGAATAAGCGATACATCATATATAGTACTGGTTGGATTCAGTGTACATGAGAAGGTTAATACATACCAGTATTTGAAGGAGGAATAAGCGATACATCATATATAGTACTGGTTGGATTCAGTGTACATGAGCAGGTTAATACATACCAGTATTTGAAGGAGGAATAAGAGATACATCATATATAGTACTGGTTGGATTCAGTGTATATAAGCAGGTTAACACATACCAGTATTTGAAGGAGGAATAAGCGATACATCATATATAGTACTGATTGGATTCAGTGTACCTGAGCAGGTTACTACATACCAGTATTTGAAGGAGGAATAAGCGATACATCATATATAGTACTGGTTGGATTCAGTGTACATGAGCAGGTTACTACATACCAGTATTTGAAGGAGGAATAAGAGATACATCGTATATAGTACTGATTGGATTCAGTGTACATAAGCAGGTTAATACATACCAGTATTTGAAGGAGGAATAAGCGATACATCATATATAGTACTGATTGGATTCAGTATACCTGAGCAGGTTAATACATACCAGTATTTGAAGGAGGAATAAGCGATACATCATATATAGTACTGGTTGGATTCAGTGTACATGAGCAGGTTAATACATACCAGTATTTGAAGGAGGAATAAGCGATACATCATATATAGTACTGGTTGGATTCAGTGTACCTGAGCAGGTTAATACATACCAGTATTTGAAGGAGGAATAAGCGATACATCATATATAGTACTGGTTGGATTCAGTGTACATGAGCAGGTTAATACATACCAGTATTTGAAGGAGGAATAAGCGATACATCATATATAGTACTGGTTGGATTCAGTGTACATGAGCAGGTTAATACATACCAGTATTTGAAGGAGGAATAATCGATACATCATATATAGTACTGGTTGGATTCAATGTACCTGAGCAGGTTAATACATACCAGTATTTGAAGGAGGAATAAGCGATACATCATATATAGTACTGGTTGGATTCAGTGTACATGTAACTGTGTCATTCTCCACGTCAGTAACAGTTAATGTATGAAGTAAAGTATTGGTGTTGAGATCCTCCAAAAAACTTACACTATCAGGTAAATTCTGTATCACGGGAGCCTAAAATAGAAATCATGAACTTATTTATAAGTATAGTCATAGTGTTCCAATATATTTTTTTAAACTTTAGGTAAACAAATTACACCATAGATTTCTTTAAATGAAATTTTAAAGGCTGTTTTAATTATAAACTAACAGTTTACAAAACTTTATATTTTTGAAATACTTTTCTGCCTCAGGAATAGATTATTATTTTAGCTGTTTATGGAAAAAATTCGGACTTTTGGGATACAACAAACGTTCAGCAGATAAACATTCCGGTATCTCTGAATGCATAGGTAGGTTAAAAATTGTAGGTGGCTGAAGAAAATGTTGATGTTTTAACGCCACTTGTAAGCACCATTTTTGGAGCTATTTCGTGGTGGCCTGTTTTTATTGGTGGAGAAAGCCGAAGTGCCCGGAGAAAACCACTGACCTTTAACAAAAGAAAAATGACAATTCTTGTCAATTTAGATTACAGTCGAGTGCACCCGACCGGATGGGGTTTGAACTCACAACATCAGTGTTGACTGGCTAGTGATTACATTAGTAGAACTACCTCGACCACATGACCAACGAGGCCCCTATTGATATCAGCAGTCAGCGCTAAAATGTTCCTTCAAAAAAAGGAAAGTTCACAATTGGGAAGCTGAAATCATCTCGTTTGTCGTAAAGTTTTGATTTATTCCAACACTTATTGTCACTTCCTATATGAAGTTCAAATTGTGAGGCAAACTGAATTGTATCTGTTTTAGAATAATGATTTTGATTATTTATGCGATATTAAATAACTCCGTTATCTTAAATGTACTTAGAAATGTATCCCTCTTTTATCTAGACCCATTTATTCTATGTTTTACCAACGACAATATGTTGTAATCTAAAAAGTTTATATGGGTTTTTTGTTTTATCTACGAAATACTTTTTACTTAAAGGAAAATAAAAACACGTGTCCTAAGTATAAAATTATAAGCCGGGTAATTTTGATGATATTTTTCTATTGAATAGAAAGTTTAGTAGCTTTTCCGTCTGTTTTTTTAAGAATATATTATTAAAGTACTGAAAGAAGGTTCATGTAATTTGTTTCTATTTAGAACTAAACCGTTTGAAGGTTAAACGATATTATGATTAATTCACCCGTAATTAAATCAGAAAAATCAGAATTACATCACTTTATAGTGTTTTACTCTATAAGATATAGACGTTAATTTATTTAGATTTAATCAGATGTGATATAAGTGCCAATAAGACCATTCTTCATTCAAGTGACAATTTGAAAAAGTAAACCATAATAGGTCAAAATACGGTCTTCAACACGGAGCCTTGCCTGATTTAGGATTAAGTTGATAGTCAGCACAGCATCGACTTTATCATCTCCGTCGTCACACTCCACTGTAAGTGTATATGAAGCTGTAGTATCATAGTCCAGCAAGACTCCTGCGTTCTTATATACTCCATAATCTTTTTAAAAAAGAATGAAAACATTGAATAGTCAAATATTTCCTCCAAAAAACATTTTAGAACTTAAAGCAAATGTCGCTACCCTTAATCAATACATTGTCTCATAATCATTCGTCCGATTAATTATATCACTTTTTATTACAATTTAAAAAAAACCTTTTGATTCAATATAATCCTTGGCACCTTAGTTACAGAACATTTTGGATCGCATGGTTAAGGTTTTCCTTACTCATTCAGATCCGAAAAATGCACAAAATCATATATTGATATCATCTCCAAAATATGCTGACATTGGTGCCTAAAAATAAACTCATATGAAGAGATTTGTTTTACAAAATGTATGAATTAAAGCTTTTTGAAATTGATCAATTTAAAACTGAAGATGTTGTCTATCGTTTGAAGATAAAGTTGAAATTCAAGTACATATTTTTAAAAAACATTAATTGTTATCACAGGTACCAGGATTATAATTAATTTGATATGCCAGATTCCGTGCCGTTAACATAAGATTCATTAGTGACGCTCAGATCAAAATAGTAAGAAAGCCAAACAAGTACAAACTTAACCTTGTTCTTTAGGCAACAGCAGTGTATCGATAATGATCAATTGTGATAAATAGATTCACATGAATAACATATCTGTATTCATTAATGTTTTACCTGTTGAAGAGGGTATCTGGGCAACATCAAATGGCACGGTTCCTCCACCTTTCTTTGTACAAGATAGCGGATCTGTTACTGTATCTGTAGCATTAATGGTAAATATCAATGTACTGTCGGCAGTATCCTCTGGTATTGATACAGAATCAGGGAGGTTATTGATAACAGGAAGCTGAAATGGTACACATGTTTAGTATTAGTACATAATGTATGCTAAGTGCAACTATAAGTTTGGTCAGATTTGCAACATTTATCGGTTTACGAACTTATCAAAATATATGTAATAAATCATGGTCAATACGATTATGTCGTATGAAATCTAAAAAAGGGTGGTATATTTTGCCTGCTTCTCAGATCTAAAAAGTACTCCCTGTTTTAGCACTTCCGAAATTCCGTGAACCAATACAATATTATGCAAATAAAGGTTAATGTTGATGTCTTCAGTACAAGACACCATTTGGTAAAATTGAGAATGGAAATTGGGAATGTGTCAAAGAGATAACAACCCGACCATAGAGCAGACAACAGCTGAATGCCACCAATGGGTCTTTAATGCAACGAGAAACTTCCGCACCCGGAGGAGTCCTTCAGCTGGCCCCATAACAAATATGTAACTAGTTCAGTGATAATGGACGTCATACCAAACTCCGAATTATACAAAAGAAACTAGAATTAAAAATAATACAAGACTTACAAAGGCCGTAGGCTCCTGACTTCTGACACGCGCAATCATGCGACGGGGTTGGTGTGACATTCAATGATTGTCCCTTTATTTAAATTTAAGACCAAAAGGCTGTGACTGCTTGCAATTGAGGAATTTAATAAAGAAATGAATTGGCGAACAAAAGTGGTGTTCCCCTTCAAAAGGTGTAAGTATTACAGCACTCGTTTAAACGAAAGCAGTATACTCTATATCATTTGATAATCCAGACTATTATCTATGATGAAAAGGACAAGTCACAGGGAACCCAAAAAGAACGAAAACAGCTCTGTTGACACGGGTACAAAATATCTTTTATAATAGGGATGATTTTAGTGATAATTTATCTCTACAAATATAAATATTTATAACAACTACATTCTAGTATTACGTCATGTATAGAGCGTGAGATATAATGTCTAGAAAGATTAAAACTACCCATGATATGACTGTTCCTGCTGAAGAATTAGATTTTTTGGAAAAGATTGAAATAATTATAGCTCAGTCATTTTTTTACCTACTCTCCCAAAAAAAAAACATAATTATAAAGAACAATATACCTTATTTTGCCTTTTTTTACTGTTTTTCATTCGAATGTCACTGATGAAAAAAAACGCGCGTACAAAATGTCTATCCTGGTATGATGAGTATATTCATATTTACTTTTCAATTTGAACTAGAAGTTCTAAAACTTACTCTATTAATGATTTCAATAGTTTCTATTCCAGTTGATGACAAAGTGCATGGATCCTCTACTGTCATTTGTAGATTGTATGTATTCACGGGAGGAATCGCTTTTATTCGAATTTCGTCTAAAATCAATAATAGTAAATGTATTATTAAATATGTGGCTGATTATAGTAGACCTTAATACCGCAATTAATGATATTTGCATCTACGTACCCAAAATATTACATTGTGACTCATCATTATATAAAATACATGCACGACCAATTAAGACCAGTAGGCAATGCCGCCACATTATGAGTTTAAATTACAGTATGCTTAGTCGGAGAAGAAGAAGGACGCCTATACACTGTGCTGCAGTTAGATAGTTGTGCCGAATGCTTTTTCAATACTCTCTTGAATTAACAACATTATCATGCTGGCCCAGGAAACATCTTCTCTATATGTCAAAAGATTAAACGTTTTGTTTTATAAAAAGTCAATACTACATATATTTGAAATAGGTTCGATTTTAGAACAAAATTTAGAAAAAAATCAAACATACAATAGATAATAAAACGTGCATATATATTATTTGAACCATTTAGGCTTAAATTGTTATCAACATAAAACATGATTTATGATTACCAATTAGACAACTATTCAACAAAGCCATGATGACGAGAAATTTCTTAACAGCTATTGGTTATTATTTATTCTCGTGTTGAAAAAAGTAAAATCCCAAAAATACTAAACTTGAGAAAAACTCGAAACGGAAAATCCCAAAACAAATGGCAAAATTAAAAACTCATCAAACGAATGGATTACAACTTTCACATTCCTGACTAGGTACAGACATTTTCTTACGTAAAAAATGGTGTATTAAACATGGATTTATAGATATTAAAATAATTATTGAAATCATCTAACCTAATCATTATATCCATATCAGGTTTTTTGGAGAAAAAAGTAAACGATCTGTTCATTCAAAATTTGAATACACTCGGGCAGATTCAAAGCTTGATAAATCCTGGTATCTATGATGGGTTAATTATCAATATATATAGAGGCAATCGGTTTTCCAATCGTTACTATGTACTCCTAATGTAAGAACTGTTTTAGTACCCATATTAAGCAGATTTCATGCAAAACGTCGCGACAGTAAAGAAAAGAAAACTTCCAAAGTTGATCTACTTCAAGTTTTAAATGATACATTGTCACTACATCACTTGCAATTAAGAGAAAGCTTGCAACTCATTTATAACTTGCCATAAAGTTAACAAATGAAACTAGAAGGTAAATGTTTTATCTCGACATACCTCCCATGAAATTGACACAGATACACACGACTTCAACATAGGATCTGTGACAAACGAGATTATTCTGAATTACGTATACATGATAAATTATACAGGACTGATCTCTCCGTAGACTTGATCAGATAAATAAGAAATTAACAAGTTTATTTCACTGTACGGCGTTCAACAATGAGCAAAACCCAAACCACATGGTCAGCTATAAAAGACCCCGTAAAACGAGAAAAAATAACGGCCTGATTTATGTGAAAAACAAAACACAAAATATGATATACTGAAACAAAAGGAAAACCACTAATTGTATGCACATGTCTTGTAAATGGCACACGCAAAATTCGGCTTTGTTGTACATGTTTGCGGGTGTCGAATCCCACCTAACCTTGGAAAGTAGTGTAACAGTACAAAGTTCATTCTTACATACCTGCAACAAGCTCGAAATAACTTGTTCCACTGTTGGTAGCTGAATCCAATGTCAACGCGAGGTTTCCAATATCCTCTTGGTCATTATCAGTATATGTTATTGTAGCTAAAACCTTTCCAATCGAGACGTCATCGTTATAAACTGTTATTGTTCCAAGGCCAGTCAACTGTGGAGTTTCACCTTCAGCAAGAATTTTTTAAACCATGTTAAGATTTAAATAAAGTCTCACCTTCCTCAGCCTATGTTGACTTTACATGGATTTTACGTCCAATTTGGTCATATAGATCACTTATTGTTTCGGATTTATAATCTTTTAAATATCCCGTTATCTGATAAACATAATCTAGAAAAGTGCTTTTATAATCCTTGAAATATTCCGTTATCTGATGGAAATAATCTTGAAAAGCGCTTCAGACGCATGAACTTTCTAATTTGGTTTTTTTTTTACAGCACCGGAATGATACTGCTATTGGTAGACTATCAGTCCCCTATGGTATCATCAGTTACATAGCAAGTAAATCAGTATTTACATGATTTTTAGGAAGCCCTTCTAAAATTGTTCGTTTTGTGTCACAAAAGTCAATTTTGTGTCACAAGATCAATTTTGTCAACACAAAAATAAACACAAAATTCAATTTTGTCTACAAAAAATGAATTTTGTCTACAAAAAATGAATTTTGTCTACAAAAATGAATTTTGTCAATACAAAATTCAATTTTGTGTTTATTTTTGTGAAGACAAAATTGACTTTTGTGTTAAATTTTCACTTCTGTTTAACAAATATCAAATTTTGTCTACACAAAAAATAAACACAAAAATGAATTTTGTGACAAAGTATCAGTTTTGTATGCAAATTAGTTCACAGAATCCAAACTAAACTAATTTGCATACAAAATTGACTTTTGTCGCCCAATTTTCAAATTAGGTAACAAAATTAAAGTCTGTAGTACAAAAATGAATTTTGTAATGACAAAAGTAACTTTTGTCCACTGAAAGATAATTTTGTATGACAAAATTTTAAATTTGTAGTATGCTACAAATTTTGTTAAACTTAACTCATTATTGTTGAACAAAACTCACTTTTGTCCGTACAAAATTGAATTTCGAGTACCAAACCATTAGAGTCCCATTCGTCGCCCCGTAAGTACACAGAACACTTCATAATAAAGTAGGACAAACTAACGTAACGCGCGTCTGGCGTACTAAATTATGATCCTAGATAACTAATTGCAGTAATCTGGTAATTGCAGGTAATGTAGAAGGAAAAGCAAATCGTGCTTCCTTTATGAACTTCATAATTATACATAAAAATATATAACTAATCACAATATTAGTTTATACCTTTAAAACAAAAATAAAGCGAATATAAAAAAAAAGTATTGATGCAAGTTCTTCTCTGTTTTGCATTCATTTTTAAAGGAAGAAAAGTCTGTATTGATAGTTTAATAGTATAGTACTTACTTGGTGTATAATAAGAAATAATGGAATAGTCCGAGTTAATTGCTGATGCACCTGAAGTATCAAGTGTAGTCGACACAGCGATTGCTGTTGTTATACCTGTTAACTTCCTTACATTTTCTGGACCTCCATTTTGAAAAGTTACGAACAATCCTCCAGTTGAATGCCTGAAAAAGAATTATTCCTTTAATATTAAGAACTGTTCAAACATTTCTGCTTCAGGTGAATAAACTCAAATAATTTCTTCTATTAAACATAAAAAAGGATAACAGCACGTGTATAAGGCATTTAATATGTTAATCACGACTCTGCAATATGTTAATCACGACTCTGTGATATGTTAATCACGACTCTGTGATATGTTAATCACGACTCTGTGATATGTTTCTCACGATTCTGTAATATGTTACTCACGACTCTGTAATATGTTACTCACAACTCTGTAATATGTTACTCACGATTCTGTAATATGTTAATCACGATTATGTAATATGTTACTCACGACTCTGTAATATGTTATTCACGATTATGTAATATGTTACTCACGACTCTGTAATATGTTATTCACGATTATGTAATATGTTATTCACGATTATGTAATATGTTATTCACGATTATGTAATATGTTAATCACGATTATGTAATATGTTATTCACGACTCTGTGATATGTTACTCACTATTATGTAATATGTTACTCACGATTTTGTAATATGTTACTCACGATAATATAATATGTTACACACGACTCTGTGATATGTTACTCACGATTCTGTAATATGTGACTCACGATTCTGTAATATGTTACTCACGACTCTGTAATATGTTACTCACGATTCCTGATTATTTCAGTGGTAACTTAACAAAAAAAGGTATTATTTTACATCTTTTGAGCCTCTGTACTGTTCCACGGACAATGTCGTTTACAGAATTCAATGTACTTGTTTTGCACAACTTTATGTTGGTAAAACTAGACAAACTTTGCGTAAAAGCATAATTTAACACCGGTCTTGTAATAAAGATCGGAAATTCAGTTTTTTTCATAACCATTTTAATTAGCCAGATCATAATCCTTGTTTATCTATGAAAGAATGCATCACCAAGGACATTTATAACTTTTATAGTACTGGGTATTTTTGTTGACAAAACTCTTTCTTGGTATGATCAAATTAATCATATAATCAAAAAAGTTAATTCTTCATTAGCTTTATTAAAAAGAATCAAGAAATACTTGAATCACAATGCACGAATTCTATTTTACAATGCGTATATTCTTCCACATTTGGATTACTGTTGTTCAGTATGGGGAAACTGTAACAAGTTTTTAGTTGACAGTTTACTAAAATTGCAAAAAAGGGCAGCTAGAATTATTTTAAACGAACACGATATTCGTAAACCATCTATTGAACTATTTAAGGAATCTGGAATTATTCCTGTTACTAAGAGAATATTTTACCACAAATCATTATTAATGTATAAATCAAAACACCAACTGGCACCAAAATATTTATCCAATCTTATTGTGCCTACAAGTAGTAAACAATCGTACAATACTCGACTTTCATCATCGGATAATTTTATTGTCCCTAAATCAAATACAGAATTATACAAATCAAGTTTTTCTTTTAGTGGTCCAAAAGTGTGGAATTCACTGTCCAGTGAAATTAAAAAATCAAAAAGTATATCTGCATTCAAAAACTCTTACAAGTCATTTTATTTTTAAAAGTGTTGAATTTATAAGTTAAGCCACAATGTATACCATAGTTGTTTTTGTTGTTGTTGTTATATTACTTTATATACGTCTATTGTTTACATGTGTGTAACAGTAGATTAATTATTTTTTATTCATATTGTTAACATTGTATGCATGTAGAGAGCCTTATTGAAAATTGGTTTAATCCAAATGAGTTACTCTCTTTAAATAAAGATATTATTATTATTATTATTATTATTATAACCACAGCAATAGCCCTATACTATGTACTCCTTTCCGAAAAGATAGAGAAAATGTTTGAATAAGAAAACTAGGTAATACAATACCATATGGTTGCAATGATAACATCAAAGTAGGAAATTTGTCAAGTCCAACTTGCTGTGATGTAAATGTAATGAGCTTATTTAACCCTACTTTATTATAACTTTTGGACTGTTTTCAATTTCGGTATATTTCTGAAATTTATTCTTACATACTTTTGATCTTTTAACACTATATGCTAACATTGTCTATGTAAATTTTAAAATTGTTATTATGCACATTGAACGACAAATCTATGTGACGTATAAAATTTTCTGACGTCAGACACACAAATCAATGAATGTGTTTGTAGATAGTTTTGTTTTTGTATTCTGTTAAATTGTTCCTTTTAAAATTGATATACGATAATGACTGATGTACCCATATTTTGACTATTTTATTTATTGTGTATGAGTGTTTAGTTAACGCATCAATGTAAATATAACGGAAGTTGATGAGACTGTCATCACAGTGAGAGGGTTAGCGCTATAAAACCAGGTTTAATCCACCATTGTCTACATTTGAAAATGCCTGTACCAAGTCAGGAATATGACAGTTCTTGTCCATTCGTTTTTGATGCGTTTTGTTATTTGATTTTGCCATGTGATTATGAACTTTCCGAATTGATTTTCCTCTAAGTTCAGTATTTTTGTGATTTTACTTTTTAAGACACGAACATAGTCATAACCGTAGTCTTAATGTAAAAAGGTCTTCCAAATCTCGAAGCTTTGATGACCTTATTTCAAATCTTCATCATCCACTAGGGTTTAATTTCTTTAGAACTACTCTTTTTTCCCTGCCTGTTAATTTTCTTAAACTTTTGACAGTATGTGCACTTGACAATATATAAACTCATCATAGATACCAGGATTAAAATTCGTATATACGCCAGACGCGCGTTTCGTCTACAAAAGACTCGTTAAAAATGCCAGATAAAGTACGAAGTTGAAGTGCATTGAGGACCAAAATTTCTAAACGTTTTGCCAAATACTGCTAAGGTAATTTATTCCTGGGGAAGAAAAGCCTTAGTTTTTCAAAAATTCAAAATTTTGTAAACAGTTAATTTATAACTATAACCATATCAATGATAATTCATGTCAGCACAGAAGTGGATGCATTAATACATTTTCTCCAATATACAGACTGGGTTATCATAATCTTTGATGTAGCTCTTTTCCATCTGTTTAAGGTCAAGTTACAGTAAATGGGCTATGTCACAGATTTCAGTAAAACTTTGCATACAACTCTGGCTCGATGAACTTCAATTGAAAATCGAAAAAATAATGCATTGATTTCATTTATCATTTAAAATAGTACTGAATGAATTCTTACAAAATTGGTGAGCATTTGTATAGAAAGCACATAAAATCGGCATAAAACCTTCTAAAATTTGTCTTAAAATCGCCAAATCTCTAATTCTACTCCATAGATTTTTCTTAAAAAACTATATCTTGTGGTAACATAAATTACCGTTATAATGATGTAAAATAAAGATAGGGTCACCGACTTCGTTTTTACGGTATACATCATTCAATGTTGTGTTCTTTGTGAAAAAATCCTAAAAAACGTCGAAATAATCGTAACGTCGCCGTGTTGCAGGCCGTAAAACGTTGATTTTTGACGTTTTTCACTACCAACAAGGTGAAAAAATGATTATTAGACAACAAGTTAAGTCGGTGACCCTATCTTTATTTTGCATCATTATATCGGAATTTTATGTGTCAACAACATGCAGTTTTTAAAGAAAAATCTATAGAGTAGAATAAAAGATTTGGCGATTTTAAGACAAATTTTGTATGTGTTTACGCTGATTGTATGTGCTTTCTATACAAATATTCACCCGTATTAAAAGAAATCAATGTGCAATATTTCAGATAATAAAAGAGATAAATGCATTATTTTTTCGATTGTCAGTTGTAGTTCACCGAGCCAAGATTGTATGCAAAATTTGAGCAAAATATACGACATAGCCCATTTACTGTTCCTTGACCTTAAAATCAGTGAGATCGGAACCTTTACATGAAGAAACGAGGAAAACCTTCCTGTTTAATTTACCAATAAAGGAACTAATGCTATAAACATGAGCAACATTCTGCATCACAAGAGGGTAACATCTAAAATTCCACTTTATTTTTAAAACCAGTCTGTTCCTTATTTATTATACAGGGACACCAAAACCATTGCATTTAAAATATTTAACTTTAAGCAAGCATTGCAGGACCTTGCTTTAGAATTAATGCGTAAAAATCTCTCTGACATGCGACTGTTCCGACTCGCCTTATATTTACAGCTCCTTCTGCCATGTCTTTACTGGGGATCTCAGCATAATTCAACATGAACATCTCCGAAAGGTGATATAGAATGGTTCTAAGATCAGAAAAACCCAACACATCAATTGGAACAATAACTCCAAAATAGTTGAGGAATACGCTAGACATGGAGTAAACAGATGAAGTTGAACTGGACACTTTGTCCGAATGGGTCAAAAAAATCAGGTCTCTGAAAAAAATGTCTCATTCGTAATTTGAAAAACTGTGTGAATGGTCGACTAAAGTCCATTTTCAGAGACAGAGAGGATGTGAAATGACTAGCATCTCGATATTAGTATATTGTTATTCTTGCGGACAAAGCTTCAAATAACATTGTCTTTGTTTGTAATCATACTACTACGAGTATCTCATAAAAGAATTAGGACGATAGAGCACTCTGGCAATCCCATATACAAAACATATTATTTGACAAGGATGAGATCTTGGAGAATCATAAGTCATTCATGGTTTCAATGAACATTACATTGAACAGCAAATCGGAGGACTTATATTATTTGTTTACAATACCTAAGTTTCACAAAATTCCGAAATTACGTACAAGCAACAGTACATTGCCGGCTCATATGCATGTTCCACAAAAGAAATGTCCACAAGATTGACTAAAATTATGTACAAGTAGTTGGTATTAACCATGTGCGGATTCTAAAAAAAAACTCTATAGAACTTCTGGATAATTTTAAATCTCGATCTTTCTCTGAAATTATTTCTATCAAAATTTTTGATTTTTCAACCATGTATAACACCTTTCCACATGTGAAATAAAAAAAAATGTCTAGAATAAATAATCCACAGTGCTTTTCAACATAAAACAATTTAAATTTATTACTTTGGGATAACATACCCATATTTTGTTAATAGTGAAAACAAAACATGCCATGCACACAGAAGAACAAGTGATTAGTATGCTGAAGATTCTTATAATTGTAATAGTAACATTGTTAGTGCTCTTGTGATGTTTGTGAATCAAATTTTACATTTCTTGAAATAAAAGTTATTAAACCTAATTTAATAATCTATTGTGAAACGATTGCTATAAAAATAATAAAAATCAGAAAATAAATAATTAAAAAATAGCAGTTAAATCTTATAATAAAATTTTGAACTACTTAATAACTAATTCATTTTTTGTAATTAGTGTTAGAATTAGTTGTTAATTTCCTTTAACTTTTGACAGAATGTGCACTTGATAATATATAACCTCATCATAGATACCAGGATTAAAATTCGTATATACGCCAGACGCCCGTTTCGTCTACAAAAGACTCGTTAAAAATGCCAGATAAAGTACGAAGTTAAAAAGCATTGAGGACCAAAATACCTAAAGGTTTTGCCAAATACTGCTAACTTAAAGGTACTCTATTCCTGGGGAAGAAAAGCCTTAGTTTTTCAACAAAAAAAAATTTTGTAAACAGTTAATTTATAATTATAGCCATATGAATGATAATTCATGTCAGCACAGAAGTGGATGCATGAATACATTTTCTCCAATATACAGGCTGGGTTATCATAATGTTTGATGTAGCTCTTTTCCGTCTTTTTAAAATCAGTGAGATCGGAACCTTTACATGAAGAAACGAGGACATTCCTTCCTGTTTAATTTATCAATAAAGGAACTAATGCTATAAACATGAGCAACATTCTGCATCACAAGAGGGTAACATCTAAAATTCCACTTTATTTTTATAACCAGTCTGTTCCTTATTTATTATACAGGGACACCAAAACCATTGCATCTAAAGTATTTAACTTTAAATAAGCATTGCAGGACCTTGCTTCAGATTAATACCTAAAAATCCCTCTGATTTGCGACTATTCCCACTCGCCTTATATTTACAGCTCCTTACTGGGGATCTCAGCATAATTCAACATGAACATCTCCGAAAGATGATATAGAATGGTTCTAAGTTCAGAAAAACCCAACACATCAATTGGAACAATAACTCCAAAATAGTTGAGGAATACGCTACATGGAGTAAACGAGATGAAGTTGAACTGGACACTTTGTCCGAATGGGTCAAAACAATCAGGTCTCTGAAAAAATGTCGCATTCGTAATTTGAAGAACTGTGTGAATGGTCGACTAAAGTCCATTTTCAGAGACAGAGAGGATGTGCAATGACTAGCACCTCTATATTACTATGTTGTTGTTCTTGCGGACAAAGCTTCAAATAATATTGTCTTTGTATGCAATCATACTACTACGAGTATCTCATAAAAGAATTAGGACGATAGAGCACTCTGGCAATCCCATATACAAAACATATTATTTGACAAGGATGAGATTGTGACGAATCATAAGTCATTCATGGTTTCAATGAACATTACATTGAACAGCAAATCGGAGGACTTATATTATTTGTTTTAAATACCCAAGTTCACAAAATTCCGAAATTGCGTACAAGCAACAGTACATTACCGGCTCATATGCATGTTCCCAAATTTCCCCCCCCCCCCCCCCCCCCCCCATTAGATTGACTACAATTCTGTCCGAGTAGTGGTATTAACTATGTGCGGTTTCTAAAAAAAAACTATATAGAACTTCTGGATAATTTTAAATATCGATCTTTTTCTGAAATTATCACCATCAAAATTTTGATTTTTCAACCATGTATACCACAATTCCCCATGTGATATTAAAAACATGTTTAAAATAAATAATCCACAGTGCTTTTCAACATAAAAATGGTAGTATACGCTTTGTAATAGTGACATTTTAAGTGCTTTTGTGATGTTTGTGAATCTAATTTTACATTTCGTGAAATAAAAGTTATTAAAAGGAATTAAATAATCTATTGTGAAACGATTGCTATAAAAATAATAAAAATCAGAAAATAAATAATTAAAAGATAGCAGTTAAATCTTATACTAAAATTTTGAACTACTTAATTACTAATTAGTGTTAGAATTAGTTGTTTAGAAACTCTTTACATAATGTGTATTGAAGATTTGTCAAAAGTCATGTGGTTGTTATAGATGGAAATATCAGGTATGTGTAGTTTTATTTCTATTGTCGAGTTCCTGTTTTTTTCTCGATTTGACATAGTTCGTATTGCGCGCATTTATCAACTGAGTTAGTTCTAGTAATGCTATATTTTATTGCACGTATGTTCCTTATTTTACAGTAAATGCGCATCCTTGACGCACAAGTATGAGTTGTCAGTGAGCCTAAAATGTATAATTTTGGTATGACATTATGTATATCAATTGTTTTATAAAAATATTAAAATCACAAAAATACTGAACTCCGAGGAAAATCCAAAACGGAGAGTCCATAATCAAATAGCAAAATAAAAAGCTCAAACACATCAAACAAATGAGCAACAACTGTCCTATTCCTGACTAGGTAGACGGATTTTCTTATGTAGAACATGGAGCATTTATAAGAGGTTTAGTTAGCTATGTTTACATTTAAGTACAAAACGGACCGAAAAAACACGTAAAAGTAAAATGAAATCCAAACAATCTACACAAATATACATAGGAAAAAATGTTTGATCGGGGGCACCCTGGACAACCCGCCCCCGGTGACTTTTTTGTGCAAAGAAAACTTACAGTCCAGGATAATCATTGTTATTGACTCGGATTCTCTGACCATTGGCAATAGTGCGATTTTCTTCTGTACCAGGATCTAGGGAAAAAAAACAAATTGTTACTGTTATTTTTGTTTTAACCACGAAGCGTAATCTTGTATTTCATTCTATTTTGCACGAAAGCTTTTTTTCGTTAATATTTCAAATGTAAATCATGTTAACTGTATCTTAATATTAATTGAAATAACGGTATCTGGAAAGTTTAGACTTGAATTTCAATTTCTTGTTGAATAAAACAAATTTATTTTAATGAAAAACATATTTATTGTGTCTGTTTAATAGCCATTCCTTCGAGGTCAAATGTTGGTTTTATAATTAATTCATGTCATTTCGATAAAAATTCAAAATTAAATGGAATAAACAAAATACAATTCATAGTGAGGCTTCATTCGCTCCACTATAATAAATAAGTATATTATTGTTTGAAGATGCATATCTTCTCAAGAAATTTCAAAGGAAGCATTCGCAGTAGATGAATATTATGAGTGTCCTTCCTGCAACAGTTCGAACAATGACACAGATGAAAACGTACTTAATTCTCGATCCTCTATGGCATTTTTTAATGTTTTCATGAAGAAAAAAAACAATTCACGGAAATATGCCACTTTATAAATTTTAGGGCAAGTTTCGTTGAATGTCAGAATACGTTTATGATACACCACCACGGGTGCGTTTTATACGTTTACGGAGCGCTGAAACTCCAAAATAAAAGTCGAAAGATCTTAAAGTGGTACCTAACACTACAGGTAGATAACTCTGTAAAATCAGCTAAACGTTTTAATTAAGTTGTGTTGTTAAAGGAATATTAAGCTTCTCAATGATAAAAATTAGTGTTTGTCAAACTGCTATATAACCAGTGTAATTTTTCTGATAAAATAGTTGGTTCAAATTTTATGAAAATTAAACGAGCCAAATAAATTTCAGTGAATACGTTTGGTACCCCGTACACAACGTGCCCTAAACATGTCTCAAACTTATCTGTAGCGTTCCCCAACGTATGTATTACGTACATGTAGCGGCGAACAGGTATACGTTTGACAAACGATAGAGCTAGATGAATTTTTGGTGCTGCATTAAAAAATTCTGAAGTTAAAGCGTTCACCAAGCGTGTTTTGTTGCATTTCGTAATTCAAACTTATGCAGCACGCGTCTAACGATTGCTTATCGTTCTTCTTGCGTGTACATAACGTATACGGACTTAGTAAATTTTCTAAGTACTTCTGGTTCACGAGTCGGTCTATACGCGAATGTGTGACCCCAGCATTTTATTAAATATAAAATGTATATGCATTTACAGAAGCCAGCTATTTTTTTCAAATAAAAATAAAATACTGGGGGTAGTCATGTGTACTGCTTGGAATTTTATCTGTGAATATTATTTTCTACGTTGGGGTTTAATTTTTAGTTACTATTGGCTTTAATCTAGCCTTTTCGTGTTTTATTCAAAAGTCATCCAAACCCTCCCAAGCAGTGTTAGTTTTGATGTGATACGAGATCAGTCCTTCCAACTGGTTTTTATAGTATGTTTTATCTTCGAATGTTACACCACTACCCCGGGTAAGGTATTCCATAGATATAGGAAGATGTGGTGTGACAGTGAGTGCCAATGAGACAACTCTCCATCCAAATAACAATATATAAAAGTAAACCATTATAGGTCAATGTACGGCTTTCAACACGGAGCCTTGGCTCACTCCGAACAAAAAGCTATAAAGAGCCCCAAAATTACTAGTGTAAAACCATTTAAACGGGAAAACCAACGGTCTAATCTATATATAAAACGAGAAACGAGAAACACGTATATATTACATAAACACACGACAACTACTGTACATCAGATTCCTGAATTAGGACAGGTGCAAACATTTGCAGCGGGATTAAACGTTTTAATGGTACTAAACCTTCTCCTTTTTTCTGAAACAATAGCATAACATTACAACATAGAAAACCACACGATAAAATATCAATTGGAAGGCTTAACTCAATCAAAAAAGTATGTTTTACTCCGCTAAATTCTATTTTTGTTCGGGGGCTTGTAATTCGGTGGCTGTCGTCGGTTGCTTGCTGTCTAATTTGTTTTTGGTTTGTTGGTTTTTCTCCTCTGAATCAGGACCCTTTTAAAGCTTAATGAATGGTATTCTTTTCGTTCATTGTTGAAGGTTATATATGACTTTTCCAAGTCAAGAGCCTGTAATTCATTGGTAGTCGTTCGTTGCTTTATGTCATATTTTTTTGTTGTTCATTGTTTTGTACATAAATTCGTCCGTTAGTTTTATCGTTTGATTTTTTTTTTTTTACATTTGTCACTTCGGGGCCTTTTTAAAATAACTCACTATGTGGTATGGGTTTTGCTCACTGTTGTATGCCATCATACGGTGACCTATAGCTGTTAATTTCTGTATCATTTAGTCTCTGGTGGGAAGTTGTATCAATAGCAATCATATCACATCTGTTTTTATATGTAGTATCCCAGAGGTGTTGACATCTTCTTCCTTCAGTCTCTAGTGGATAGTTGTATCAATGGCATTCATAGCATATCTCCTTCTTTTTCAGAGCAAGTGGATACGTAGTGTTTGACATGAGGAACCATCGTTTTGCTTATGTATGTATACATCCGGTAATACTCATAATTCGGACGGTCACAATCGAGTTTGTTCAGTTTGATAGCGCATCAATAAAATCGAGATAGACAAAAATTGGTTCTATTTTTAAAAACTTCTCAAAATAATCATGACTTATTGTCTTATTTCATCTTGGTCACCATTTTTCACCATTGCAGTAAAGTGGAATACATTCTAAATAATGTTTGTATTATGTATGTGCCTCGTGTAACAGTGTTTACTGCTTATATGAGGAGTAGTAGTAAACTTACTTTTGGATGTTAACGTGTGATTTCCACCAATAGATACAGGTCAGTCGCCAGACGTCTCCACACCTGCATAGGCGGATCCGGGGGTCCGTCCCCCCCCCCTTTTGTGGGGAAAAATTAGTTGATTAAATAGGGAATCACTGAAGCATGACTGGAGCAGGCCCCCTTAGGTCGGTCAGCATTTCCCACCCCCCTTATGAAAAGTTCTGGATCCGCCACTGACCTGCGTAGTAGTTAACTTACTTGTGGATGTTAATGTATTATTTCCCACCAATAGGTACATGTCAGTCGCTTGGGGTCTCCAAACCTGCGCATCAAATGATCCTGTTGATGTGCTGTGAAACTGCCACTCATACACGAAACCACAACAGTCATAACCAAATTCAGTGGTTTGAGTCAACACAACAAGAACTCCTAAAAAAATATTTTTTTATCGGAAATCTCATATTATTTGCCTTCATTTTTTATATCTATATATTATCTTATTGTTCGCTAAACCTTCTCGGCTTTGTTTCTCAAGTTCTGACGGATGACAAATGTCCCTTAGCTGTAATGTTTTCACAATATAGATATAAAAAGATGTGGTAGGTGTGCCAATAAGACACCTCTCCATCCAAGTCACAATTTGTAAAAGTAAACCATTATAGGTAAAAGTACGTTATTTTTTTCACGAATATATACTGCAACCTTGTTTTTTTTTTTTTTTTGCGCTATTCAAGTCCAATTTACACAAATGTTAAATTAATATGTAATGTATGTATGCTTTTGGGGCGATCTAAAGCCCGCCTCCGGGTACTGGACTTTCTCGTTGTGTTGAAGACCCATTGGTAGCTTCGGTTGTTTTCTGTTCTTTGTTCTGGTTTTGTCTCTATGACACATTCTCCATTTCCATTTCCATTCTCAATTTTATATTTTATTGTACTGTTACATATATTTAAATAATAATATAATATAAAAAAGAAGAGGTGGTATAATTGCTAATGAGACACCTCTCCACAAGAGACCAAATGACAAATTAACAACTTTAGGTCACCGTACGGTCTTTAACAATGAGCAAAGCCGCTTAGTCAGCTATAAAAGGCCCACGAATTGACAAATGTAAAACAATTCCAACGAGAAAACAAACGACATAATTTATGTACAAAAATGAACGAAAAACATATATGTAACACATCAACAAACGAAAACCACTAAATAACAGGCTCCTGACATGGGACAGGCACATACACACGAAATAAGTCTGTTTGACTTGTCTTATCCAATTTGTCTTTATGCAAATAAAATATGTTTAAACTCAATTTTAATTAAATTATAAGTGCATATGCTCGTGTGTTTTCTGAGGTTATAGTTTTATGATGTCATTTCCAAACATATAAATATTTTTTGGGTTATTTACGATTAAAAAAAAGATTCAATTTAGAAACACTTTGGCAAATTTTGTTCATATTCTTCAAATAAAAAATGAATGTGTAGCACAAATAGTTGTTTTTAAAGCAGTATTTTCTTTTTTTAGCAAATTAATTCCGGGGGTATCTCAAATAAAATGTTGCAGCAAAATATGCAAGCTGTGTAATATTGTATAACCATTACTTTACTGACCAACGGTTTATAGTTCAGTCGATTTGTGAAACAATTGTTCAGATTGTGGTAAAAGCATTTAACTTTGTGGGGTTTTTGTTAAGGTCATAGTAAACAATTATAGCTATGAACCCAATTCAGAAAACAAAATGGACGCTCGGGCAGCCATTTTAAAATGACCACCAAACAATTAGTAGAAATCATTTTTATAGAATTACAAAAAAATAAATGGCTTTACCAGTTTTGATTATCTTTTGTACATAAAAAGTTATCAAAGATACCAGTATTATAATTTAACACGCCTGACGCGCGTTTCGTCTACATAACCCTCATCAATGACGTTCAGATCAAAATAGTTATAAATCCAAACATATACAAAGTTGAAGAGCATAAATCACTAATGACAAAGACTATCATCTGATTACTTCAGATATTGAAGTGCTGGTGGCCATCTTGAATGATGGCCCTTTTGAAAACAAAAAATTTTGAGATATCATTATTTGCATTTTTTTTATAATTTGCTACTTACATTTATACTAAAGTTGTGATGCATTTCATATCAGACATGTACATGTTGACAAATCAAATGTATCTAATACATCATTTCTTTTACTTGCAAGTTTGTTAAAGTATTTTTGACCACAGAACATAACGTACATAACATATTATGTATGACAATACTATATATTAAAAAGGATACAAATTGTAGATATTGAAATCACTTGAGCTAAAAACATCTAATGAACAAATAGACTGAAAACAATTGTGAAACGCCATGAGGACACGTGAGGATTTACAATTCCCGGCAGATACCAAAAAGAACACTCAGACATAAACATTGGAACTGGTTAGCAGTCCTTAGATGCTACCATACGAAGATGTTGCACATTTAATTACTTTCTCGCATCACTCCACATGGAAGTTGAGTAAAAGCCATGGAATTCTCTTATCCAAACTTAGTGCTGGATATTTAATTTTGTTTGTTTGTTAAAACTGCACAACAAGGCAGAATCCAAAGACACAGAAAGAAAGTCATGGATCTGTTATCCGTTGAATTATGCTTGTCGAATTAATAGAATACAACGACGACTCACAGTCTGGAACAAATATTGCGCAATCTACGAACTTGCTTGAATCGCTAAATTGTACATTTAACACATGAAGCAACTTAAAGTTGTCATATAAGGAATGATTAATACAGCGATCCTGAAAAATTGGATACTTCTAGCTGCTATAGAAGATATGCAAGCACACATGAAAGGTAGCGTCATTATCCTGATTTTAAACGAATATATAATATTGGGGACGTTCTGAAACAGGCAATGTCTTATATGTCGCTGAAGGCAATATCATAGCCAAAGCTGTTAGAATAGTTCGAGGAGATATGTGTGACAGTGCAAAAAGCAGCTTCGTTTATTATTTTGGACTTTAATTTAAAATTTTCAATTTTGATATTTAAGACTTTAATTCTCTGTGTTTTATAATTCATTTTATTTTATAATTTCGTTTCTATTTACATTTCATATCCAGGACTTAAAATCAACATGCTTTGATATTTTCATAAAGTTTGTTCAACAAGGTAAATGACAAAAGCAAAGTCACTCTTTTTACCAGATTTCATACAAATATATTTTTCATGAATTTTAAAAGTATTTTTATCAAAATCAAACGTCCGCCATTTTAAAAATTACCGCCTTTCCCGCCAAATTAGACTTTCGAAGTGGGTCTATAGCTAAAAAAAGTTTTCCATGACATATACTACTATAATGTCAAATTTCATGCTTTTACCACAATCTGAGGAATTTTGCTAAAATTTGCGTAAATCGACTGGACTAATAGGACTGATATATAGATTATACCTGGTATATTTGTATGACTCAAATCTATAGAAAAAGGGGGGCAAATTTATGGAAGATTCATAATCTATGGCAAATGTGACGTAATCAAAAAGTATATCTGTTCAACAGTGGACCAATTCAAACTCAGGAGCCATATTTGCAAGACTTATATGAGATTGGGCGTCAAATATATGGGTTCCGCCATCGTTAGCGAACGCGACGATGTAATATGGCCTTATTCAATGGTGACGTTATATGTTACTCTTTCCCCAAGGATCCGCCATAGATTTAGAGAAAACAAAAATCTGCCATAGATTTGATTTGTTTGACGTCACATATTTGCCATCGATTAGAAATCTGCCATAGATTTTGAACCCGCCGTAGAATTGATTAAGTCGTAATTAAATTATTTAACTTACTATTAATCTTAGGCCGTGTTCACACCAAACTCCATGTACAGTAAACTTGTTTACAATTAGTTTAATGTACCGGACATTGGTTTCACATTTAAATTTGTTCACATCTATACACCTTGTTTAATTACCTGTACATAAGATTTGCTCACATCTATACACCTTGTTTAATTACCTGTACATAAGATTTGTTCACACTTATAAACTCTATGTCATTTAAATGTTCATTACGTTTACATCCCAGCTCCTTTGTTCTAACAGGGGTGATCTGAGCTGGATCACCCCTACCAGATCACCCCAGTTTAAGTTTCTTTGTTATGCATGCTTTCCTTTGTTCTGTAAACTTTTGGCGGGAATGTCAAATCCAGTATAAAACTTATAATTAATTATACGGAGAAGACTATCTATCAAAATTCACGTAGAAAAAATCCAGTGTATATGCTGGGATTCGAACTCAAGACCTTTAGCATATCAAGCCACGACACATACCACTTCACCAGGACGACTGGATACGAACTATCAGAAATTTAATATACTTAAAGGAAGCAAGATATTTTTATAACTGGAGCGAGTTGGCAGACCTTTACTCAGTGTGGTTTAAACCCTTTTCGTTAAATAAATGACTTGTCAGACTGATTGTTCAATTTGATTTTACACTTTTTTAAAGTTGGGAGAGTCGGTTACAAGAGTGGGGCGATTTTTTCATAAAGTGACGATATAGTGTGGGCCGATTGGCCAGTGGGGCGAGTTGACATTGTTTGATATCTACTCATCGTGTTAGGGGGTCATAAAGGGTATACATCATATAGTAATATATAAAGTATATCATAATGGTTGTGTGGCGTTCTAAACTAGATTTTATGAATTGTAAATGGTTTTTCGTCTAATCTAAAACAGCTGGGATGTAAAATAGTTATCCCATTCGGACTTGGTGTGTCAGTGTAAGATCACCCTCTGGCCTCCGGCCATCGGGCTGATCTTACACTGACACACCGCGTCCTTATGGGATAACTATTAAAGAACCGAATGCAAAGTTTTCGGACATATTTTCTAGCAGTAACACGGCCGACACTCGGCTAACCGAGAGATTGGTCGGTTAATCTATATTGAGTATGCGGCTATATCGGCGGTTGGTCTGTTAATCGGGTTTGCTAAAGTCTGTTAATCAGGTGTTATCGAGAAAATCATTGAAAGTTCAGCATGTTTCATTGTATAACTTTCTAAATATATTTCCACCATAAAAAGTTTTCATGTCTAACAAAACAATTCAATGCACTGAATTCAGTGGTGTAATTATTATTTTTCTAGCTTCGATGTACGATCTATAAAATGAAAAGGCGGGTTACTCATCAATAAATTTATACACATTTCACACACATAAAATGTACACAAAATGACACATTGGTTAAATTTACTTGTATTTAATATTATGAACATCGAAAACAGAAAGGCATTATGTTTGTTAACCATATGGATATCATTGTGTGAAAAATCTACACGAAAATCTGTATTTCGGTGACATAAATCAATCTTTATTTAAAACCTGGTCTGTTAATGGGTCGGATGTATAAAACCCGGTCTGTTAATTGGTCTGTTAAGAGTTATGAATAACAATAAAAGTATAATTTTATTGATATATGGGGTGTTATCGGATCAAATGAGTAAGCTCAAGACGAGCGGCTACAATATACGAAAACAACACATGAGCAATGAATTTTCAAACATAACATATACGGAAACAACACATGAAATTGAAAATTGATAAAAATGGTTTCAAAAAGTGTAATATTAAAGTAATATTAATTTCATCCAAGAATGATCGCATATATCATGTTGATTCTGTTTAAGGTTCATGTGGACCCTATGGCTAAAATGGCTGTATTTTCACCTCAAAATTTACTCTGAGTACAGACAAACCTGCGCATTTATAAAAAATTTCAGGCATAGCATGCCCTAGATAAATAAATTTCAAACATGTTTTATGTTTTAGAAAGAAAAAAAACTTACCAGGATTTTGCCGTGCACTTTTTTTCATTCCTCCAGAAGGTGCCAAAATAAACTAAGTTGGGAAACAGGTTTGAGAACTTCCCCACAGGTAATAATTGAAGTGAGCTGTATTAATTGACATGGACAATAGATGGACAATAGATACTTGATAATAATTGGTGATTTGAACTGTGTACCTGAGTGGACCATATCAAGGTAAACTCAACTGTTTGTTAATTTTATCATCTTCTGCAGGGACGAAAAAAAGTGTACGGCAAAATCCAGTTAAGTTATGAATTTTCTAAATCATACAATGCATTTAAATTCTATTTATCTAGGGCATGCTATGCCTTAAAACTTTTCCAGATGCACAGGTTTGCCTGTACTCAGAGTAAATTTTGAGGTGAAAATACGTCCATTTTAGCCATAGGGTCCACATGAACCTTAATTGTCATGAAGGACACAAATTTGTCATCTACATTGGTAACCAGTATATAAATCAGAGATAAACGTCGTAATGTAACTAAACATCAGTAAGTAAAATATATTGGGATGACAAAATATGAAAAAAAAGAAAGAATAATGAGTAAGATAAATAAAATGTAAAAAAAAAATGACATAACAATTTAAAGAATACAGAAATAAACAATACCCCCTATCCGGACCCTCTAGTATACACGAGAATCTGGATGGAAACGCAAAATATAGAATAATATATTTAAAGAAAGTAGAGAGTGATACATGTACATTGCTAAAAACGAGAGAAAAATAATACTTGTTCAAGAACACACACATGAAACACCGATGGCTGTTGAAACAGTAACGGATTGCGACGTACTTATATTGGTGACAAAATCTAGAAGTTTACATGCGGACAACTATGGTGGCAGTTTAATGCCATTTTGCGTTTTAGCGCTTTAGCGTTTTTGCCTTACATATTCTATATGGCGAAAACGCGAAATTGCGAAGTCGAAAACGCAAAAACGCGAAACCGATTTCTTGTTTTCGACTTCGCGTTTTCACGTTTTCGACTTCGCGATATCGCGTTTTCGCCCTATAGAATATGAAAGCCGAAATCGCGAAAAGGCGAAATGGACTTCACCGGCCACCATAGACAACTGTAGTTCTCCTCTGCACTTATGTAGAAAGGAACTAAACGGAATAAAATAAATTGAAACTTAAATTAACCATGCAAATGTAGCTGCATTCGCTCCTTTCCGTTTACTTCTTTAGAGTGATTTGTAAACAACATATGATTAAGTAATAGAAGAAAAGAACAAATTGGATGATGCTGACGAATCAGGGTTTAACGTCAAGTGACAAATACCATGTTCATATGTGAACGAGAACACGTTTTATGTACCCTGTGTTGTATTAGAAAGACACTTTCAGTCGGAATTGAGAACGTGCTACTTCGAACAGAGACAAAAATTAAGGCTGATTGAAAACGTCAATAAAAAATTCATGCATATTCTACAGTCCAATCCATATCACGCTATATTGAAGTGACACACCCTTCAATAAAAGAAAGTCAAAATAAAAATGCTCTTTCTAGGATACTGTGGCACCGTATTGTCATTTTTAATTACTCAGTAACATCTCATTCTTAAATTTTTCAAGGGGAAAATATAAAGGTAGCAAAATTATTGTCTTGGCTAAATAACTCTTAACTGACACAATTTCAATTGTCCAATCCATTAACAGACTTTATTCCAATAATTTTCACTAAAACGTGGTATTATTCACGTTATTTAACAATTATGAAATATTTATTAATGTCAATTTATTTTATAGAACCACAGTACTATTTTTTGTCCTTTAAATGATATCTAAATTTGTTTGTTTCGCCTTTTATTAAAAAAAATTGCTATGCGTATAAGCATAATACTACATTGTTGCGCGACGCCTTTTAGTTTTACTGAAAACTGCGGAGACTATGAAATGTCTTTACAAGTGCAAAATGTTCTATGATAGATATCATTTTGTCAGACACTTTTCTTTTTTTGATTTGGTTCTTATAACATGCCAAAAATCTGTATATTTAATAGAGTTTAGCATTAATTTAAGCGTTTTACTCTTAACAGACGTATAACCAACCCGATTAACAGACCAATCGCCCATATAGCCGCATACTCAATATAGATTAACCGACCAATCTCTCGGTTAGCCGAGTGTCGGCTATGGCAAGCCGTTCTCGTCAAAACTATGTTTAAACCATTTTTCGAGAAATTTACACACTGAGAATTATAAAAAAAACACACTGAGATTTAAAAACTTCAAAACACACACTGAGAATTAAAAATTACACACTGAGATTTCATAACGACGCACTGAGATTACAAAAATGAAAAACACACACTGAGAATTGAAAATTACACACTGAGAATTGAAAATTACACACTGAGAATTGAAAATAACACACTGAGATTTCAAAAAGACACACTGAGAATAAATAAATTGAAAACACACACTGAGAATTTGAAATTACACACTGAGAATTTAAAATGACGCACTGAGATTTGTGCGCACTTTTTATGCTCACATATCTAATTAGCATACGTAATCTAAATCTATCACAAGCTTAAAGCAACTAGGGGACAGAACTCGTTAGTCCTTCGATTTGGTTCCAAATTATTCATAAAAAAAACTTTAGAAATACAAGGACAAGAAAAATACCCGCTTATTCTTATTACAAAATATTTATACCAAATGGTGAAAACTTTATATTAAAATTATAAGAAAACTTGGAACAATTTGCACTGAAAAACAAATAATGCAGTGAAGTTTTTACTCAAGTGTCTATAATAGCATATAAACGTAACAAAAATATAAAAGATTAACTTGCGAAATCAGGGTAACAGTTGGAAGACTTTTTAAAAAGGACCCATGCTAAAACGGTTTTAAGTCCCGATACACTGGTAGTAATGATATGAATTATAGGCAACAAACTTGTGAATATGAGCGATGTTATAAGTCATGAAATTTATTACGAATGTTAATTGGTTGAAGGAATCGCATTTCACTATAATGAAAAGAGTTTTTGAGGTCAAGATATTAATCTGTTGAATTATTCATGTCATGAATATTCATTAGTAATTTGCATATTAATCTCAGTGTGTATTTTTGAAATCTCAGTGTGTAATTAACAATTCTCAGTGTGTGTTTTTCAGTTTATTTATTCTCAGTGTGTCTTTTTGAAATCTCAGTGTGTTATTTTCAATTCTCAGTGTGTAATTTTCAATTCTCAGTGTGTGTTTTTCATTTTTGTAATCTCAGTGCGTCTTTATGCAATCTCAGTGTGTAATTTTTAATTCTCAGTGTGTAATTTTTAATTCTCAGTGTGTGTTTTGAAGTTTTTAAATCTCAGTGTGTTTTTTTGTAATTCTCAGTGTGAAGATTTCTCGAAAAATGATTTAAACATAGTTTTGACGAGAACGGCTTGCCATAGTCGGCCGTGCATTTCATTCTCAATTTTATATTTAAAAAAAAACACATTCCAAGTTGATCATTGTGGAAACTTATCATTTATTTTAATACCATGATACAATGTAACTTATCAAGTGAAACATGTAATCACAGGTTACCTGTTTCAGCGTTAACAGAATTTTTGTTGGTAAGTCCGTGTTTCTCTCCAGTTGATAAGTCTGTCGTACATACAGTTAGAGCACTAACAACTACAATAAACAATTCCATGTTGTTAATGAAGGTTACCAACGGGATATATTTCATTGAAGAACAAGCAATCAAATGACAAATTAACGGCAAACAGGTTCATTCAACCTATGCCAACATTTTAAAATTTAGGTATAAAATTGTATGAAAATATATTGGCATAGGTTGAATAAAATTTAACATATTAAGAGTGTTATAAAAAAAAAAGGGAGGCCAATCAATTTATAACCAGTTTTAAATTGCCGTTAAGTGTACACAATACTATGTTTGTTACTTGTTATAGTCAAAATAATGGTAACTCTATGTGGTGCTAATCTCTATTGTATTAGAAATTAACATAATAAAACAATTGACGATTGAAGGTACAGTGGCAACTATTTCATGCACATTCAGGATATATCATTATCATGTGAATATATAATACAATATATGAATATATTATACTAAAAGTAGAATCACATCAAATGCATGGAAATAATGAATATATTTTCAGAGTTGCTTTTGTAATACTTTTATCGAATATTAATATTTTAGTTAAACGTTTCTATTTTGCCCCCCCTTTATTTAAAGTGTTCATTTATTTGTCAGAAGTTGTTTGTGGGAGAAAGGGAGGAAATCAGAATTAGAATATATATATATTTTATTACTTACGACGTCTTGACCAATGAGCAACACTATTTTTTCACATTTTTTTTTTAGTTTGTTTCTTTCAAATAATAACTACAATCATGCAAATTTTTTAAATAATGATATTCTTCTTTTTAAAATATTAGCGTTTTATTGCAAATTTCTAACTTGAAACCACAAAGGAGGAAAATACAAAATCTATAAATCAAATTGCGAAAAGAATATAACAAAAGTACCATGTTCTTTTTAGAAATATACATTCTTTGTGCCTGTCCCGACTCCCAAGTCAGGAGCCTGTTATTCAGTGGTTGTCGTTTGTTTATGTGTTACATATTTGTTTTTAGTTCATTTTTTTTTTACATAAATAAGGCCGTTAGTTTTCTCGTTTGAATTGTTTTACATTGTCTTATCGGGGCCTTTTATAGCTGACTATGGGGTATGGGCTTTGCTCATTGTTGAAGGCCGTACTGTGACCTATATTTGTTGATGTCTGTGTCATTTTGGTCTTTTGTGGATAGTTGTCTCATTGGCAATCATGCCACGTCTTCTTTTTTATATACTAGTTAATATATACGCCATACAAAACAATTCTTAAAATGATATTGTTGTATCTTAAAATGTACTCGTATAAACATTTAATATTTATTTATATATTTTTCATATTATATTAAATTATATATTGCTGTCAACTTGACATTTTTGTATACTGTACTTATTTTGAGAGGTTTGTGCTAAGTTGTTAAAACTTGTATCAATCCTGTTGTTTATTTAGACAATAAAATATGTTTTAAACTAAGTGCCATGTAACAAAATTGATATGTGAACATATCTTAATTGCATATCTTTGAGACTGTTGTTATTTATTTAAAATGAAGAAAAAAACAGAAAAAAAAAAACACTTTAATACAATCAAAAAATAATACATATAAAAAAAGCAATTTAGGTCTTACCATATGATTTCCATAACAGGACAAGTGCTGCTAACACAATGTTGTTTTTTATAGTCATTTTTATAAAATATGATGATTATACATGATTTTGTGTAAACGCGTCTTTAGGTTTTTTATTCCTACATTTGAATTGCTGTGAACGAAAAGATTCGTTTTATTTAAGGGTCACGACAACTTCTTTCATTCATATTCATAGTGTTAAACATAAAATCAAATAATTTAAATTTCAATAGTGTTATAGTAAACAAATCTTATTTGCCTTTTCAGTCTATTAGTTAGAACAGTGTATTAAACAACATGTTTGAAAGTACAACTAATAATCGAATTATATTTATTATATTAAATTAACACTTGATCCATTATCGTCAGCACATATAAAAATCTGTGTCATGACATTGTGTAACTGGTTTCACAGAATAATATTTTTTCAACGTATTACTTGAGTAAATTTATTTACTTTGTTTGCTTATTTTCCCCGTACTTTGGTAAAATATAATAACAATCACGTGGAGGCCTTATGTATCATCTAGTAATTGTTAAGGAATTGTTATCAGTGCACGTGGCATTCTAGAAAGTTATGAAACGTTTCATTATAATAGTACATGCTTCGAAAAGTAGTGTTATATATGCAACTTACAAGAAAACAAGACAATACAGTTGTACATAGGATAATTTAGAGATGTGAATAAATGAAACGTGAAACGTAAAAAAAGCAATCTTGTTGGTTTATGTGGTAATATATAATTACACTAGATGTATGTTTCATTATTATACTTTATTCTGATTGGCTTACTGCACATCACATGTTATTCCTTAAGCAATTGCATTACTCAATAAAACGTATCATTCATGATAACACGTGGTCCCGAAATAAAGTGCACAAGTGAATTAAATTAAAAAAAATATAAAATTTTTAAAAGTTCAAATCATGTTCACTTATTTACCATCAATTGATAAAAACAGTGTAATCACGGATTTGTATAGTTATAGTCTTACTGTACAATTCCTTGGTGTAATATAATAACAAAAAACGTGAAATGTCCATTTTAAGCGTGTATTTTAGTAGGTCACACATATACATGATATGCATTGTGACTGAAGCCTTATATTCTCTTCTTCGGTTCAAAGATGTACTACTTAAATTAAGTTTACCTTCTTGTCTATAGAAGCCTATAACATAGACCTAATATGAAATGTACGATCTGATCATTGCAGCTAGGCCGATAATATAACATATATAGAATGAAATTCAAAACAGTGTGGCTGTGGCCATTGATTGACACATTTAAAAATTCATCCATTGACTGGGACAATTTAGGGGAACGTTTGTATGTAACGACCACTTCTCACTATGTACTTTTAAAAGACACTTAAACTATGGGGTCACCAAAGGTTCTCAACACCTTAATAAAGTAATTCGAAAAATTAATCAGAAATAACGCGATGTTTTGATTTATATCAATTATATAAATCAAAACATAAAGGTTATTCCTGATTAATTTTTCGAATTATTTTATAATTAAAAGCGTTAAGAAACCTTTGGTGACCCCACAGTTTAAATGTCTATCGTAGGTACGTCGTGAACAGTGGTCGTTACAGACAAACGTTCACGTAAATTGTCCCAGTCAATGGATGAATTTAATGTGTCAATCAATCGCCACAGCCAAACTGTTTTAAATTTCATTCTATAGTCAGTTGCTATTAGTAGCATTCTATATGCATGTACAAGGGCGGATCCAGCTATTCTAAACAGTTTTCTAACCAAGGGGAAGTTCAAACCATAAATCCCCATTCAAAACCCTTGATCTTTAAAAGGAGGGGTTCCAACCCCTGGACACACCCTACCCACCCCCTGGATCGACCACTGCTGCATATGTTTCTTGTTTCAACTACCAATAAAAGAATAGAAAATAAATGTGTGCTAAAATATAAAGATTACAGAAAAGGGTTTCAAAATTATTTAGAATTATTTTTTTTAAATAAACATTAAACCATAATAAATGACAAGTTTAAAAACTATATTCAAATATAATATTGATCTATAATCAATTGATATTTTTTTTCCATCACAGCTGCCAAGTGCTTTGATTTATTTTGGATTTTTTTGGGAGGTGTTTTTTTTTTAATTCATTTTTTCATGCCTATGTGATTGGAATTGTAAATTTCGTTCTTAAAACCGCTGACCAAGCAGCAAAGGACACATTAAGTTTGAGCTGCTGGTGAAAAATTTTATCCGGACTCATGAATCCCAACCGAAATTGAGTCCAAAGTTATTATAATGATATCCGGTTAGTGGCGGAAAATTTCGAAAGTTCTCTTGACATTATTTTTGTCAAATGACTGAGCAGCTTGCAAGTGGATGATCACTGACACATTTTAATCTAACGTTAACTGTATAAGATTACCATGACTGAGGAATACGGAGCCCTTTTTAAAAAAGTATATAGTATATACTCGTCCCAAAATCATGAAAATTTGTCAGCATGATCAGGCAAATGACTTTTGAGTGTTGAGTGACTGTTGTACAGACTAATCTGGGTCTAGGAACCTTATATATAGATTCATATAATTCACTTTATATGTATACTACCCCTAAATCCGCCTTTTATCATGTCATGTAAATCTCCTGTAGTTCAATTCAATATTTTATTGGAAAGAGCACAATAGAGGCGTGATCCAAATACAGACAATTATAATATTAAAACAACACATCAGTTGTTAGTGTATTGTTCGCAAATTACTGGTATAATAATTTTGTGCCAGTATTGTATCCCAGTATTGTACCAGTATTGTGGGTTTTTTTTTAAAATAAACAATACACATATACTAGGTAATTAATATTTTACTAAAGGTGTCACATTTATATATGCATGATGCACAGGCACTTGTCTCAGAAATTTTTTTCCTATTTATACCTTAATATAACACAAGGTACTTAACTTGCATTTTTCGAAAAATGTCATTCGGTGACGAAATTCCGTTATATGCCGCTTTCTAGGCTGTCAACCCCACTTAAACTTGTAATATCGTAAATCTAAATTGATTTATCTATACAATGGTGTATAACACGTCTACATTTATTGTCGAAATCATCCGTAGCAATCCTACCCAAGTATGTCAATCGTAATATTTTTTTCCAACCGCTGAAAATTTGTCAAACTTGTGTTATATTAAGGTATATAGGAATTTTTTTTCTGAGACAAGTGCCTGTGGCATAATGAAATTAAATCATGACATGACAATTTTATAAGGAATAATTGTATGTTTAACTGATGATGGCAGTGATGGTACATAATTTGATTGTCATCAAAAAAAGTTTTAAATCTTCTGATGTTTTACCCTACTGTCTCAGCATTTTAACAAACTCTTTGCCATGCTTCTATGTTTTCTTTAATCTCTCTCTTTCCCAGACTCAAAGTATATTTTAGTGATATAGCTCTGTATCATCAGCATTGGAATTGTCTATTTCTACTTTGTATGGCATTTGTACAACCCCCCCCCCCCCCCCTCACACACACACACATATATACTTCCTATAGGGATTTTTAGGTATTTTGTGGATTTTCTGTAAAAGAATTTACAGTGATAGAATGTAATAATTTGCCTAAATTTAATAGATAATAACTCAAACATGATTAAACATGAATAAGATGATATTTTATTTAAAACGAATTAAATAAAATATAGAAATATGATAAAACGAAGAGCAATTAGTTTTATATAATTAACAATTGTTTGCATAATATGATTTAAATGCAATAATCTTTTGTTTATTTGTACAATGTGTATCTGTTTGGTGTCAATTTAGGTTTGTGAGTAAAGTAATTATTTTTAATTAATTTCACAATTATCCTATATAATAATCTTTATGAGTTCATTTAATCTCCTTTTTGATTTTCAATAACTTATTTTT
Organism: Mytilus galloprovincialis; assembly: GCF_965363235.1. NCBI lineage: Eukaryota > Metazoa > Mollusca > Bivalvia > Mytilida > Mytilidae > Mytilus > Mytilus galloprovincialis. The sequence continues at coordinate 12,313,980 of NC_134846.1, forward strand.
CTTAAAATTCATTTTTCATTATACATTTTTGTCGAGCCTTCGACTTTAGTCGAAAAAGCGAGACTAAGCGATCCTACATTCCGTCGTCGTCGGCGTCGTCGGCGGCGTCAACAAATATTCACTCTGTGGTTAAAGTTTTTGAAATTTTAATAACTTTCTTAAACTATACTGGATTTCTACCAAACTTTGACAGAAGCTTGTTTATGATCATAAGATAGTATCCAGAAGTAAATTTTGTAAAAATAAAATTCCATTTTTTCCGTATTTTACTATAAATGGACTTAGTTTTTTCTGCGGGGAAACAAAACATTCACTCTGTGGTTAAAGTTTTTAGAATTTTAATAACTTTCTCAAACTATCCTGGGTTTGTACCAAACTTGGACAGAAGCTTGTTTATGATCATAAGATAATATCCAGAAGTAAATTTTGTAAAAATAAAATTCCATTTTTTCCGTATTTTACTTATAAATGGACTTAGTTTTTTTTGCGGGGAAACATTACATTCACTCTGTGGTTAAAGTTTTTAGAATTTTAATAACTTTCTTTAACTATCCTGGGTTTGTACCAAACTTGGACAGAAGCTTGTTTATGATCATAAGATAGTATCCAGAAGAAAATTTTGTAAAAATAAAATTCAATTTTTTCCGTATTTTACTTATAAATGGACTTAGTTTTTTCTGCAGGGAACCATTACATTCACTCTGTGGTTAAAGTTTTTAAAATTTAAATAACTTTCTTAAACTATCCTGGGTTTGTACCAAACTTGGAAATAACCTTATTTATGATCATAAGATTGTATCCAGAAGTAAAGTTTGTAAAAAGATTACTCTGTTTTTTTCTGTAATTTACTTTCAAATGGACTTAGATTTTCTTACAATCATAAAATAGTAACAAGAGGAATATTTTTATTGATTTTTTTCCTCATTGTTGTTGAGCCTGTGATTTACAGCAAAAATAGGCGAGACACTGGGTTCCGCGGAACCCTTACAAATTTTTAAGTAAAGTCAACAATACAACTACGATACTAGTATATCAGTAATGTACCAGTATTGCTGTTTTTAAAAAAAAAATTACAATACTGTTACAAAATTTTTATACCAGTATTGTGGACAATACTTTAATTGTTTATTGAATAAATGCACATTTATACCCCAATGGGGTTGAAGGCATATATAAATGAACACAATACATCATACAAAAATAACAACAAAAGAACAAACATTATATACATATAAGTATCTATCATGCAGTTGTTGAGTCCACTCTCCTCAGTGACCATGACTTTTTAACAAATGGAGCCGTATACTGCATAATTGACGGACACGAAAGACATAAAACCAATTTATCCACATCATCCATATTATCTATATCAGAATAGGTATTTCTAACTTTCTGCAAAAATTGAAGTCTCAAATCTTTATTTTTAATACATGTAAATAAAAAATGTTCTTCATCATCTATTTTATTTAGACAACAATGTTGACATAAACGTTCTTCCCTTTTTATATTTTTGTATCTACCCCTTTCAATTTCCAAAATATGGTCACTTACCCTTAATTTAGTAAATTTTTTCCTTATTTCAAAGTTATTCTCTTTAAGTAAATAAGGCTCAGTTTCATATTTTTTTTTGATTTTACTATAGATAAATAATTTATTATTTTCTGTTAAAGAATTTAATTTTTTAAAGAACAGCTTTTTATAGTTTTCTTGCATAATATCTTTCATGTGTTTATTCATTTTATATTTTTCTTTTATGAAGTCAATATTTTGTATATCAGATATATTTAAATTATTTTCATGAGTTATATTTTTTACAAAAGTATACCAAGAATAGGTTCCTGTTTCATCCAACAGTTTAGTTGTGCAGTATGCATCATATAACAACGGATTAATTTCTGTGTTAGATACTCTTGCCATATATTTTAGTGCTTGAACCTTTACATATACATCTATTGGATATTGTCCTAACTCTGCCCTTGATGCAATGTTAACTGCTTTTTTACTTAAACCTAGAATTAATTTGCAAAATTTTAAATTCACCTTTTCAATAAAGCTATTATCAATTAATGTAAGTATATCAAAATCTTTATCATTGTTTACTGCTCTACTCTGAGACCTCAGTACTTTTTCATAGTAGTCCATATACCAAATTTCTGAGTTATACATTAAAATTGGTTTTATTAAAGATTCAAATAGTTTTTTATGTATATTTATAGGTATATTTTCTATATTATTCATATATTTAAACAAACTGAATAGAACTTTTGTGCCTTTTTTTGATAGTTCCATATGTGATGTATGGAATTTACCAGAAGCCTCTATAATATTACCTAGATATTTATATTTATAACCAGTATACCAGTATTCATTCACAAACTACAGGAGATCCCTTGATGCAAATCAAGTCCCAAGTCGATCCGTCTCGTGCCTATGTGGATCAATTCCTTATTTATTTTTCGGGCCCTACTTTTCATCATATACATGTGTGAACCTTATTTACTATTACTACCCCCAGTTACAAACAAAACTTTGTTTCCTATACAGCTGTCCATGCCTCTACAATAACTTTTTTTCAACTGTACAAACCAAAACTTACTTGTTCGAATAAAATTGTAACTTGTCCAAAAAAAATCTTAATACTAACCTTTTTTGCATTTTTAGTCAATTCAAGGAACAAAATAAATTAAAACAATAGAACAGAATTTGATTCATACACAATGTATCTTTTGAACATGTTGAAATACTTTTCAAAAATATGAGTCGGAACAACTGAATCTAGTCATGTCACAGGTTCTAGTTTTAATAAATGCCGAAGTCTCATCAGACTATGCACATGAGGCACTGTCTGATAGGCCTGTCAATGTTTTTTAAGTTGAAAAAGATTATTCAAATGCAATCAATAAAAAAAAAATGAAGATGAGGTATGATGGCAAGTTGCAAGTACTGTTTTTTTTCTACATACTACATGTACTAGGAATACTAGGATAAAATATGATTTAGTGAATTTTATGGTAAATAATTTCATTTTTATTTTCAAAGTTTTTTTGTTAAGAAAATTATCAGCATGATTTATTATAAGGCAACAGAATACAATGGAATAAGGAAGGAAAACAATGTACATATTTGTCTTGGTCCTATATGTCTTCTGTGTTGTCAAACTGTCTATTAAACTTGAAGCCCAATCATTCCAGCTGATGATGAACTGTCTTGTAAAGTTTCCTTATAATGTCTGCAAAGCATCGCTGATCAGTAAAACTGGTTTACCAGAATAGTATGCCTTTTACCTGTTAAAACATACATGTACCTGATAAAGAACCAGTTTTAAATATTGGATTGCAAGTAAACATGTCAAATTAAAACTTTATTTTTATATGCTCCTATCTTATTTTGTTTATAATTACTTTGTTCATCAAATTTATTTTCTGCAGAATAATTTTACTTGTCCCATCAGACAAGCTTGATATAGCTTTTACTTGTCCAAACTTTTTTTGCTCTGGTACCGGACAAGCATTATTGTCAAGGCCTGCTGTCATTGTGTCAAACTTAACCTAGACCCATCGTGTATAGTTACATTTTGTACCTACAAAAAAGACAAAAAGTAAACATAATGAACAACTAAAAAAACAAATGCAATGACAAAGTCATTGGATCTTAATTATGTACATGTACAATGATTATGATGTATACTACAAAAAATAGTAATTTTAAAACTAGTAGTTAGCAATAAATAGCATGAATAGCAAATATTTTACTGGATTACAGAATCCTGATGTTTGACATGAAGGCAAAGTAATGAAAGTATGTGTCTTAATGAATACAGTATGCTAAACATGCTAAATGCTGTTCGATGTGAGCAAAGGCTCTGTGTTGAAAACTGTACCTTGACCTATAATGGTTTACCTTTATAAATTGTTACTGGGATGGAGATAAAATTGAGAATGGAAATGGGGAATGTGTCAAAGAGACAACAACCCGACCAAATAAAAAACAACAGCAGAGGGTCACCAACAGGTCTTCAATGTAGCGAGAAATTCCCGCACCCGGAGGCATCAGAGTTGTTTCATTGGCACTCATACCACATCTTCCTATATCTATGAACATTCAATGATGTAATCATGGTAATGATAATTCACAGATTGTTAATTTCATGCAAAAACATGATGCAAAATTTACTTCAATGCATGTTGAAATTGCACTTTTAAATCATCAGATAAGAGGATTGCATTATTATAAGCATGGTAATGTTTAAATATGTTTGGGTAGAGAGTTGTCTCATCAGCACTCATATCACATGAACTTCTTATATCTTTTGATTAATATAATTACACATCTTCATGTATTATAAACAGAAATACATTGCATGTACATGTATGTATCTTATTCTTATAACAATATCCATCAAGAACATGACCATAATGATTATGATGATGATGTAAAAGAAATTAATATCAAGTAATTATTATATTTCAGAAAACAATACAGTGTATGTTACAGTCATTCTTCAAAGATGAGAAGACAAAGAGTAAGTTTCTTAGTGATAATTGCAAAAAGGAGGTACAGCTACATGTACATTACAAGAATTTCCTATCTTATCTGTCCCCCATTTAGGATTATTATACATCACTAAAATTCACAGTTAAATAATGACATCAAAATCTTGAATAGAAAATTTCTGATACATTGTACAACAAAGGAAAAATTATTGTTTTATGACGTCAAAAGTTCAAGAGTTGCTGATTCTAAAATAGTGATAAGGTCTAAAACCTTTTAGTTTACTGTTCTAGCTATTTAGTTTTCTGTGTTATTTAGAGTTATTGATAAAAACTTTGCTAATGTTGCACACACTTCTTTTTACTTATCAATATACATGATATACAACTAAGGAGATGTGGGATAACTGACAATGAGCATGATGAGACAACTGTCTACCAGAATTTGAATAAATGTATATAAGCAATTAAAGGTCACCATACATGTACATCCTTCAATAATGATAAAAACCCATACCACATTGGTGGCTTTGAAAGGCTGGACATTAAAAAATGTGACTAAAACAACTCATAGAGAAATCTGACATGCTCATATATAACAAAACAATGTACGCAAAATCAAATATGTCAGACCTGAATCAAAAACAACCACTGTAAGGCTGCTTCTTTCTTCTTATCAACCGGCTACATATGTACTTTAAAATTAGGCATGTTAGAGAAAACATTTATCAATCAAGATTATCTTTGAGTTTATATTAACATTGTCAAATGATTGTTGTATCATGTATGAATAGGAATCTCATTTAAAAACTCTAAAAATGCTACAAAATATTGAATATAAGAATATTATAATTAGAAACCTGAAAAATATCAAACTTTAATCCTTTTAATTTTGGTTTTATTCTTCAACTTTTAGTGACCAGTGAAGCTATACATTTGTCCAGAGAGTTGATTGGACTCTTTATAACAGGTAGGTGTACCAGTAGTTTTGTTCAGAGCTCATGTACTTTTTATTATATAATCATTCTTTTACCTATTCTTAGATTGAACTCTGCCTTCTTTTAAACTGAGTTTTATTGTACATTTTTTGTTAGTTTTGTATTTTAAAGTTTTGGTTCATTGATACATTTCGGAATTTAGTGTGGTGTCAATTTCACTGAACTAGTATACACTATGTTTTAAAAGAGGCCAGTTGAAGCCAGTTACAGGATTTTGAGGGATTTTCTTGCTGTGTGAAAGACCTATTATAATTAATGATCGCTATGACTGTTTTCTGCTTATATCAAGTTGTTGTCTTTATTTTAGAATTTTATGTTGTATATACTCCATTTAAAGATCTTCACCGTGTGGTCATTCTTTAAAGTAATAAGTATTTTGTCTTACATTTAAAGTACATGTATTTTACAGAAGTTGAAAGAAAAGATAATTATACATTGTAGTTTATAGACACAAGTCTCAATTTGATCCACTTTCTCTTCATCTCTTGTATGTGTATATATTTATATGATCCCAAGTTCTTAACACACAATACTCATTTATTATAAAAACTTTAACTGAGACGTGTTAGAAGACAATATGTACTTGAAATTAGTTCTTTTTATATACAAGGACAGATAGACTGTTTGCTTATAAAAAATGCATACATTCTTTGTCCATTTGGTTTTGGGGGGGGGCTACTTTGGAATACAGGTGTCATATGGTATTTTGCCCCCCCTAAAAAGTGAACTCGGGGTTGAAATACCATGCTGTAGGTATTTTGACCCCAGGTTCACTTTTTAGGGGGTTCAAAATAATCCTCTTAACCTGGTAGCCTTTTCTTTGGAAAGATTACCTTTGCATTGAAAGCATTTATTGGCCTATTAAAAACATGTATTTTTAGATGATCAAATACTTATTTGCTATTTTCAGAGGCAATTATGAGGTCATGCAAAGAGGCAGAGGTGAGTTATATACATGTAGTATACTTCTTTTATTATAAACAAAGGGACAAATTTTATTGTTTTGGAACTTTACTTATCATATGAATCAGATTTATGAAAACTTACTCATTTCTTGACGACTTATTATGAAGCTTTACACAAATTAATGACCTGCATGTGTAACATATTCAAAGCAAGTGAGGTTCACCTTAACCACTTTAAAGTTTTAAACATTTTTTTATTTGAGCGCCACTGGTGAGTCTTTTGTAGATGAAATGCATGTCTGGCGTAAATATAAGATTTTAATCCTGTTATCTATCTTTGATGAGTTTATTCATTAACATGTGTTTAATCTTGAAGTTCTTTTTCTGTCAATTAACATAAAAGAATCTTAGATTTTAAAAAGAGTTTAAAAATCACAAATTGGACTAGACAAAAATATCTCATTTCATAACTGAAATAAAACAGGAAATAATTGTTCTTCAAACATTGAACTACTGAGTGCTAGGGCAGTTGGAAGGGAGACATGATTGTATTAACAGAAATGAAATATATGTTGAAACTTTAATTTAAAATGTATTTTTTCAGAAAGACAGCACTACCACAGTGTCAATTGAACATCTAGAGAAAATTCTTCCACAACTTGTAAGTTTAAATATGTTTTACCTTTTTACAGTTATATTAATGTAATTGTTTTAAGTATAAAATGCAAAATGTTTTCATAATAATCTGTTAAAATATTGTAAATTATAAAATAGAATTGAGAATTGAAACAGGGAAATTGTCAAAGAGACAACTTGAAAAAGAGCAGAAAACAGTCCAAGGCCACCAGAGGGTTTTCAATATAGTGAGATAATACCACACCCAAGGAAGGGCTTCAGCTTGCTTTGGAGCAATATGTATACCAGTACTACTTCAGGGAAATGGATGCTACACTAAACTTCAGACCGTTAGTTTTCTTTGAATTATTTTACATTGCCATTTTGGGCCTTTTTTAGCTTACTATGCGGTATGGGCTTTGCTAATTGTTGAAGGCCGTACAGTGACCTATAGTTGTTAATTTATGTGTCGTTTTGGTCTCTTGTGGAGAGTTGTCTCATTGGCAATCATACCACATCTTCTTTTTTATATGCAAAACATATAGATGAACCAAAATGTAAAAAAACAAACAAAGGCTATAGGTTCCTGACGGGGGACAGGCACAAAAATGCTGTATGGTTAAACATATTTTAAGAGATCTCAATCTTCCCCCTATTCCTTAACCCAATTTGGATAAACAAACACACAACAATCATGACAATACACACAGTAAAACTCGCACTTCAAGCATTCCATTGGTACCAGTGACTGTAGAACATATTATGCCTTCTACTTATACCACCAATATCAATACTAAGAGAAATTGATAAAATACAAAACTTTAAAACAAACAAATATCTCCCTGGTTAAACTTTTCATTGTGTACGAATAACCAAATCTTTTTATTTTACACCTCATCTTTAGCTAAAATGAATTCAAACTTCCCTACATCATTATCATATATGATCAAGCTGGTGAATAGTTTAATTGAAAAAATTGAAAAGTTGATTTAGATAACCATAAATAATAAAACACCTGCTTCTAATAATTTACCTTCAATATCAAATGTATTCTTAAAGGTTTGGAATTGTCTATTGTGTGATTATTTTGTTATGTTTATTTACAAAAAGATATTATTTTTTGTCAGTTGCTGGATTTCTGAGATGATTTTGCCAGATGAAGAATGGGCCCCTTGTGGATGTGTAATATGGACTGTTATAGATTATAAATTTCATAGACTTACGATGTTTTACATTATTATTAAAAATATTATACTTTTGTTAAATATATTTGTACATGATGTGTTATGGTAGACGGTCTGTAGGTTGCATTTCTGTAAATATTGACAATGCAATTTCCCATAGGAACTCCTTTTACGGCTAAAACTGTACCACTTTTACTATGAAGTTTTGAAAAAAATCTTATCCTAGAATTGAAAGTTCATATGCACCACAATTTTTTTCAAAGGTCAAAATATAAGGCTGTGTGGCATATTTTCAACATTTATATGCCCTGAACTTCTCAAAGTTTAAACTAACACTAATTTTCTTAACTACTCCTACCTCGAATGAAAGGTTTAATACCATAGATTTCAATGTAAACAATATGCACATGTATATTTACTGGTAACATTCCTAAGGCTGGAACACAGAGAGCATAACTGGGAACCAGTATGTAAACAAAATTAATTTTCTATGAATATTCAAGATCTCCCCAAAAGAGGTGTGGTTTGAGAAACAGCTGTATTTACAAAGTGCAACCTGTATGGACTTATTTCTCTTTGATAATATGAGAGGTCATTGTTGTGATCCATGATGTGTTCAAGACTCCCTAAGTATACAGAATTACACAGTAAAAGCAAAAACTGGTCAATTAAGTTCAGAGTTGAAAAACTCTTTGAGATCTCATTGACGCATACTCAATGAGTACCATAGGTTATGAATTTGATCCCCACAAGATCAAACTAAACTTGAACAATTCGTAAAAAGTCTGCACCTCTGCACAGCACACTGTATATAAGAGTAAGAACAAATACTAGTACACTCATAGTCTTGGTATGTTGACCTCTTTCTACAACTTTTTGCAAAATAAGGTTTCAAAACCTACTCTGTGACAGTCTGGTACAAAAAATTTCATATAAAATTTGTTCTTGTCCCTCGTATGCATTGAATTTAAACAACCATCCATAATGAGTCATATTTCTCATCCTTATCTTCCTCCTCCTCCATCTCGTCATCATCATCATTGGTGTTGTTGCTCCTGACATGTTTTAAGCAAATTTCAAAGTTTTTGGTTATTATTAGCTTTAATACTTAGCATACAAGGCCAAATGAGCTTTTGTCATCACTTTGGGACAGTCATCATCATCATTCGTAGTTCATTTCTTGTCATAACATTTAAAAAAAAATCATTTATGAAATACTGGGCCAAGTCTCATTTAACTTGACCTGAAAATTCCTTAGGAAATATTGTTTGAAATTGTTATGGGGATTATGTACATCACCAAAAATAGCCACTTGCTAAAACCTGAACATAGAGGATAAAATAAAGTTTTTGGATTATATCTCTTTTTCTGACACAGTAATTGCAGGTTAAAAATCATCAACAGGTCAATCTATGGAATTTTCAAAAATCTGACATCTTAATTTGGATCGAAATGACTATTTTGCCCTATAATATCTCAAAGAATAACAGATGGAGAGAAATTCTAAAAGTGAAAAAGACAAGAACAATAAGATTAAAGATTAATCAACTTGACAGCAAGTATGAGGATGGAGTTCATGAAGACCTCTCTAAGTTCTGATAATATTCATTTTTTTTCCCAGAATGTTGTGAAGTCTAAGATTCCTGTTTCTCTAATCTTTGGCCTTTGAATACCAACAACTAAAAACTGCTTTTTTGTTTGTGATTTCTACTACTTTTATTTCTAGTATGTAAATTTTTTGTAGTGCTTGGTGTTTGTTAACATGTTCAATTAGGAATTATTGCCTTTGAATTTTGAATTTGATGTTTTCTTTTTTTTGTTTATTTTTTGTTTTAAAACACAGAAGAAAGTCTTTAAGAGATCTCAAGTTGTAAGATTTCAACAAAATAAGATCTGATAATAAGACAATATAAGTGAATTGTAAGTTTACAGGAGTTATTGCCCTTGAAAGATCTGTGTTTACTAACTATAAATGAGTAAAATGTCAATGCAAAAATGTTCAAAAAATTAAGATCTACAAATTAGCAGGAATTGTCAATTGATTCATTATAGAAGTTCATTTAAGATGAGTTTTATATTTTTTTGTTATTGCATAAACCGTTTACAATAGTAACAAACGAAATAAGCACAATAAAATCTACAAATTATTTTAATGATGGACATTGTTAACTGAATCCTTATAAAGTTATTGCCCTTGAATAATATTAAGTATGGATTAATAATATTAATTTGTCTTTTGGTTGTAGTAAGCAAAATGTACTTGTTATAAAGGTGTATTTATAAATCGATCCTAATCAGGTCAAGTACTAATTTACATATTAAATATTTTATTCATTAGGAAATTTGATATACTATTTACACCTTTACCATTTTCAATGATTTTTAATCATGATACAAAAGAAGTAATTGATATGGTGAAATGTAAAACACATTCAATAATTGATACAGTAAATCGTTCACTTGATTAATTACCGTGTCACTGTGTCAATATTGAAGGGGTAGAAGGAACTGGGTGATGAAGAGCAAACCTATGGATATTCTGGGGGGACTTGACATTTTTCGTCTTCGAGTAAAAAAGTGGGGGGGCGGGCTTAAGGATATCTGTATGGAAGTGGGAATCAGAGAACCCCTGTCAACACCGTCATAAATCATAATTCACAGCTTATATTGGTCGATTACCTTCTTTGTTAAAAGCTTTAAATTGACCTTTTTATATTTTATTATGTTCAAGGTCTTTGGTAATGCCGGTAAATTTACTACTCTGAATTAATTATTAAAGTTCTGTAACATTTTTGCACTGGTAGGTTTTTGGAAGAATTTGTATAATAGGATATAGTTATCGTACTATTAAACTCCTTGAACTTTTGTTATATTCCAGTAGGTTATTGAATCCATTAATACATTTGAGTTAGATACCAATATTTCAAACATTTGTGCTATAGGTATTTTATATTCTTAAAGATAGGTTTTCTATTCTTTTTATTCATGAATGTATAATAGTTTTTAAAACAAATGCACAGACCGAATACATGTCTGTGTCATATATTCAAAATAACACAATGAGACGTTCATTTGATAAAAAAAAAAGGGGGGGTTTCAACCCCGGACCCTCTGGATCCGCCAATGGTTGATTGAAAAGTTTCGAAGAAAGCCGGAAAACCAATAGACGATAGCTGCACCAGAAGGAAAGGCCGTTTTTGTCTAGCCTTCGACTTTAGTCGCAAAAGCGAGACTAAGCGATCCTACATTCCGTCGTCGGTGGTGTCCACAAATATTCACTCTGTGGTTAAAGTTTTTAAAATTTTAATAACTTTCTTAAACTATCCTGAATTTCTTCCAAACTTGGACAGAAGCTTGTTTATGATCAGAAGATAGTATCCAGAAGGAAATTTTGTAAAAACAAAATTCCATTTTTTCCGTATTTTACTTTTAAATGGACTTAATTTTTCTGCCAGGAAATATTACATTCACTCTGTGGTTAAAGTTTTTAAAATTTTAATAACTTTCTTAAACTATCATGGGTTAGTACCAAACTTGGACAGAAGCTTGTTTATGATCATAAGATAGTATCCAGAAATAAATTTTGTAAAAATAAAATTCCATTTTTTCCGTATTTTACTTTTAAATGGACTTAGATTTTCTGACAGAAACAACAAATTCACTCTGTGGTTAAACTTTTTAAAATTTAAATAACTTTCTTATACTATTTTGGATTTGTACCAAACTTGGATAGAAGCTTGTTTATGATCAAAAGCTAGTATCTAGTTGGAAATTTTGTAAAAATAAAATTCCATTGTCTTTCGTATTTTACTTTTAAATGGACTTAGATTTTCTGCCAGGAAACAACACATTCACTCTGTAGTTAAGCTTTTTAAAATTTAACTTTCTTATACTATTTTGGATTTGTACCAAACTTGGACAGAAGCTTGTTTATGATCAAAAGCTAGTATCTAGAAGGAAATTTAGTTTTCTTCTAGTTGACATTACATTTAGTCTGCAGTTAAAAGTTTTTAAACAGTATTAGATTCATAAACTATCCTGGATTTTTACCAAACTTGGATAGAAGCTTCTTACAATTTAATGATAATATCAACAGGAATATTTTATTGATTTATTTCCTCATTTTTGTTGAGCCTGCGATTAACAGAAAGAGTAGGCGAGACACTGGATTCCGCGGAACCCTTACAAATTTTTATTAAGAAAGATTATATAAACACAGATTCCTAAGACCTTCAGGAATGTGAATCAATAATTACCATCCAGTCTCTAAAGATCTGATAAAAATCCTGATCTATTGTAACTTGCCACTTACCCATATGACCCTAAAAGAAATTGTTCATCTTTAATTTACTGGTCCAACTGAGAGGTTCAGTGCTTCCATGAAGGCTTGTTGGCAGATGCCCCACGCCAGTAACCGTCAAATAAGTGCATTTTACACTTATTTTATGGTTTTTTAGCTCACCTGGCCCGAAGGGCCAAGTGAGCTTTTCCCATCACTTTGCGTCCGTCGTCCGTCGTCGTTAACTTTTACAAAAATCTTCACCTCTGAAACTAATGGGCCAAATTTAACCAAACTTGGCCATAATCATCATTGGGATATCTAGTTTAAAAAAGTGTCCGGTGACTCGGCCAACCAACCAAGATGGCCGCCATGGCTAAAAATAGAACATAGGGGTAAAATGCAGTTTTTGGCTTATAACTCAAAAACCAAAGCATTTAGAGCACATCTGATGGTGGTCAAATTGTTCATCAGGTCAAGATCTATCTTCCCTGAAATTTTCAGATGAATCGGACATTCCGTTGCTGGGTTGCTGCCCCTGAAATGGTAATTTTAAGAAAATTTTGCTGTTTTTGGTTATTATCTTGAATTTTATTATAGATAGAGATAAACTGTAAACAGAAATAATGTTCAGCAAAGTAAGATCTACAAATAAGTCAACATGACCAAAATGGCCAGTTGACCACTTTAGGAGTTATTGCCCTTTATAGTCAATTTTTAACCATTTTTCGTAAATCTTAGTAATCTTTTAGAAAAATCTTGTCCTCTGAAACTACTGGGCCAAATTTAACCAAACTTACCCATAATCATCATTGGGGTATGTAGTTAAAAAAATGTGTCTGGTAACCCGGCCAACAAACCAAGATGGCCGCCATGGCTAAAAATAGAACATGGGGGTAAAATGCAGTTTTTGGCTTATAACGCAAAAACCAAAGCATTAAGAGCAAATCTGACAGGAAGTAAAATTGTTGATCAGGTCACGATCTATCTGCCCTGGAATTTTCAGATGAATCGGATAATCGCTTGTTAGGTTGCTGCCCCTGAATTGGTAATTTTGAGGAAATTTTGCTGTTTTTTTTTGTTATCTTGAATATTATTATAGATAGAGATAAACTGTAAACAGCAATAATGTACAGCAAAGTAAGAACTAAAAATAAGTCACATGACCAAAATAGTCAATTGACCCCCTAAGGAGTTATTGCCCTTTATAGTCAATTTTTAACAATTTTCTTAAAATTTGAAGATTTTCAATAACATTTTCCACAGAAAGTACTGTTATAGATAGAGATAATTGTAAGCAGCAAGAATGTTTAGTAAAGTAAGATCTACAAACACATTACCATCACCAAAACACAATTTTGTCATGAATCCATCTGTGTCCATTGTTTAATATTCACATAGACCAAGGTGAGCGACACAGGCTCTTTAGAGCCTCTAGTTTTGCCCCCCAAAAAAAGGTCCCAATTTTTTTTTAATTCGACGCCCCTTTCAAAAATACTGAGTCCATCTCCTCTGTGCCCTGAAAGGAAGTACGACAACAGAGCCTGTATATATTTTAAATTGTAAATTGGAGACAGTTTTGATCGTAAATTGCTTTCAACAGAGAAGAATATATAGCTGTGTTACCCGGTACTGCGTAGTTTTCGCAGGACCATTCAGATTCATCTTTTGAATATGGTTCCTTACTTGAAAGCTAAGGGATATAAATAGAAAAAAACTTTTGCCATATGTTTAATAATGCTGGTATGTCTTTGCTGTTGTGAATCCATTTTAACATCTCAGAGAGTCAGAGACAGGAGACATAATTATTCTTACATATAAAAAAGATGATGTGGTAAAATTGCAAATGAGACAATTCTCCACAAGAGACCAAATGACACAAAATTTAAAACTATACGTCACAAGTTACGGCCTTTACCAATGAGCAATACCCATACCGCATAGTCGGCCATAAAAGGCCCCGAAATGACATGATGCAAATCAATTCAAACTAGAAAACTAATGTTTTTTTTTCTAATTCGATTTGATCATTCTCTGATATATACTAGTAGTTTTGCGTGTTTTTATCGGTTATGTGCACTGTTGTTTGATTTCTTTCTTCTGTGTTTGCATTTTCTCCTTTTTAACTTATTTTGTAATTCCTGATATGTTTCCTTGTTTGTCATTTTCACCTGGATTTTGGTTTGTCAAATGAGGAAAGTAGTGTGTTAATCGGTTTATAGTTCTCCATTTCGCAGATCGGTCAATCCTGATAATGAAAGAAGGCATCTCTCTTCAGTTAGTGCACATGAGAAAGTAGTGCAAGTGCACGTGTCATCTTTTAAATATGTTTGAATCTGCGGCATAAGATCAAAATACGAGGGCCCTCATGGGGTTTTTGATTATGTGATTACTTGGCCGTTTTTTTAATGATTATTTGATTATTAAGCCAAATATTTCATGATTATTTGATTACCTAGGACTGTATTTTTAGTTTATGATTATTTGATTACTAAAGATAAGCAAATATTTAATGATTATGTGATTATATTGGCAAAAAAATGGTGATTATGTGATTACTAGGACCCCCCCATGAGGGGCCTCAAATACGTAAATATTTGACATACATGTATTTTTATCAAAATTTCCCATATGGACAGACGATAACCCCAATCGACGAAAAGTTCAAGTTTGATATTTTGAATTGATGTGATGACATGTTGAAAGCCTGTATGCATGTATAGTTTTTTCTATCTTCGTATTCGATTTCCAAAATTGCAGGTTTTTTTTTACCAGATTTAACACAAATCAGGCTGAAGACATGTTGAAAGCATGATTTCCATTTACGAACTATTGCATTGTTTGAATATGGTGTAACCTATTATAACTTGAACCGATAGAGATGCGTTGTCTACCAGGAGCAAATTAAGGCGGGACAAAGCGGGCATGTGTCCCTTTATAAATTTGTCAAAGCATAGGTTGTGAGTACAAAAAAAAAAGAAAGAAAATAAATGATAGGACGGACGGACCAGAGGCTCCTGACTTGGGATAGGCGCAAAAATGCGGCGGGTTAAACATGATTATGAGATCTCAACCCCCCCCCCCCTAATACCTCTAGCAAATGTAGAAAAGTAAACGCATAACAATACGCACATTAAAATTCAGTTCAAAAGAAGTCCGAGTCTGAGTTTAGCTCCGATGCAAAGACCCTACAAGTGAATCAATATTAACGTCAAAATATGCAATCTTTAATGACCTGACAACAGTATTGTAACTATATCCCTTCTTAATGAAGTCTATTTAAAGGTTTTGTTAGTTTCTGAGGTGAATACTGACATTTTTGTGCTTTATAACGTGCAGAGAGCGTACTTATAAAAAAGAAGATGCGGTATGATTGCCAATGAGACAACTGTCCACAAGAGACCAAAATGACACAGACATTAACAACTATAGGTCCCCGTATGGACTTCAACAATGAACAAAGCCCATACCGCATAGTCGGCTATAAAAGGCCCCGATATGACAATGTAAAACGATCGTTAATATTATATATTGTGAGGTCTTATTATATCTTATTACAGTAAGAAATCAACCATGCCCTGTCTTATTTTGATGTTAACAATGAGTGACTTTGGCATATTATAACTATGTCAGTGGGTGACTTTGACACGTGAGCGAATTATCGTCAGTAGCATCAATTATGGCAATTAAGTGCATCAAGGTAACCGAATTAACTGGAAATTTTTCTTGAAACACTTCAAATGAAAATTTTCAATTGCACATTATGCATGTGTTATGCAAAAAGTATCTTACGGAAATTTTTATCACCCAAACCAAATTCAATAGTAGTCTCAAATTATTATATTCTAGCATGTTGTATATTTCTTGGAAGGAATGTGATAATTCTGTACAGAGGACAATAAAAATTAACGTAAATTCCCGATCAGATACATTATATATATTTACTCTGGTGTCCAATATGACGATAAAAACAAACTTTGGTTAACAAAAAAAACAAAACAAATAAATTATTCTAGCAAAAATATACAGACCATTATAGGAAGGTTAGAAAAAAGTTAACTCTCCAATAATAAATAAAATCTGCAGCCATATAAAAATCACTTCTATAATTGAAAAATCTGAAAGACGTGGATGAAAAGATGTCCTAAATACTTTAACCTTCATCAATCACTAAAATGTAGCCCTTCATTTAAAGTAGTGGCAATATCGTTTATAATAAAATCGTCATCGAAGTTGATACATCGAGATAAAATAAGTGTTGCCTTGACAGTAATGTCTCCAAATAGAACTTGAGAATGTCTCACAAAGCTATCCTTTATGGCTGTCTTTGATTCTTCGGCTTCCTCTTCACAGATTGGTTTCGAAATAAATGTATGCATCTTTTTCCCGCCCTCGACATATTTCCATTTAATATTTCCAACCTGTTCGTTAGCTAACACCCCTGCTCCTAATGGAATTCCATTTACAATCCTTGGAAGTTTTTTGAAACATGAGTTTGGTATATCTGCATCGCTATACACTGGAAAAAATGCTATTTGCAATAAAAAGCAACGTCTTTCGTCCTCCCGCTTTCTTTGAGAATGTACTAACTTAGCTGCGTCTCGCGGACTTATTGTAAAGTGCGAGTTTGAATTGTGAAAATGTGGAATAACACACTGCTGTTCTATGTTGATATTATTTTGTATAATATTCCGATGATTTAATAAATCTCCCATGATTAACTATAAACACACTGTGAGGAAACAAATCGGTGTTGTCTGTCACAAAATCATTTACTGAAAATTTTCAGTCTACTTTCAATATCCTTGAAAAGGAAAAGGAAGGTTATTATATCATGTATATCGTCTTTGCTTCGTGTTTACACCCGTGTGCATGTAAACAAATACACATATCTATTTATACTGAAAGGTGGTTATCAAACTACACAATGCGTTCCATATGCTGAATGATAGTCGTACGTATAATTTGGCAGGCGTTTATCTATACAATATTCTTTGACGTAATAATAGTTCAATAAGTTATTAATTAGCATGCAACCGGCAAATTACACTGAACGTGTCCAAATATGTTGTATTAAATAACATGGCCTAAATAATTCCTTTTGATCCGGTATAGTCTGATATATGTTTCCTACGTAAGGAAATCAATTGTAAATGTATTCCGAATTATTTAAATAATGACTATACATTTGTTGATATGAAATTGCTTAATCATATAAGCAATAACTACAACAGTACAACAGGTATAAAGGAATTTGCATGCATTTGACTTACTTTGAATCTTTAGAATTTAAATTTTAAATATCGGCGTTATCAGGTCAGTTGGACAAGGTTTGAAGAAAACTTTGAATAAAAAAGACAATTATTTAAAATGCACTCTGTATGAATTTGACATTTTCGAGACCTAGATAATCTTGCACGCACGTTTGGACTTCAAGAGAAGATTGATTAATTGACGCGTTATTTGCTTAAACGTTCAGTGGCAAGTATTTGATGCATAAACAGGATGAGACCAAATTGAAAATATAATTAACATCGGTGTTTCAGCTGGGCAATTTTTCATGATACCAGTTTGCATATACGACATCTATCATCTGACTTTTACTTTATGCTCTTTTCTTCCAAATGTATGGCAATTATGGAATGCGATTCGAGGAAATGAGAGAACAGATTCAGCCTTACAAAAAGTGTTGAGAATTGTACTACCGAACAAGGATTTGTATAGTGAACAGGAAATAATCCTAGATTGACTATGATATGTTTGCTAAGATGCTATAGCTTGGTCATCGTACGGCCTTCGACAATGAGCAAAACCCATACTGCAGAGTCAGCTATGGTAGGTCACAAAATGACAAATGTAAATATTCAAACGAGAAAACTATATAAACGGCCAGATTTACGTACAAAATAAGGAACGAAAAACTAGTATGATACACAGCAACAAACGACAAAATATTTACTTTCCGAATTCATCATATATTTTCTACTCAGTTACATCAGAATAATATCGTGAGATGACGACACATTATCATATTCCTTAACCTTGTATTCTCTTAGAATAGCAATTAAACCTCTAATATATGATATTCTTTGCAATCTATTCCTTTGTGAATGTGACAGGATTATACGGTAGAAACATTTTCCAAATTTGAAGTTGTAGTAAAGTTCTCTTCACGACCCCAAAATGAAATTTTTAATACTTTTTCTCATTTGTACTTATAGAGACATATACAACATAGTGTGAACCATGGAAGTATTGTATTGACAAATTGTCAGTAAATACTTCCAAGCCAGTGTGATCCGAATCTTCAATAATCATAAAAGACTGATTTTCTTAATGTGAAACAAATGACCCAGATGTACAAGTCTCATGTATTGACTAGTGTACAATAGTTATACGTTTTAAATGACTAGTATACAATACGTTTTAAATGACTACTTATATACAATACTTTATATCACTTCAGAATATATACCATTGTCAACTATTCAAAGATTACAGTTTTTAATTAACATGTGTCATATATATCTACCGAGTATCTTCGCAATAATCTGAACTCGAACCCCTAAATTGTTGTAGGACCCATCGGTACTAGCACAAATATACGGATAGAAGTATTAAATTTTGGGTTTAATTTTTTTTTATGAATTAGTTAAATTAAGGAATTATCTCCCTCAGGCAAAGATTTGATTTCACGTATCGGTTAGTCTATGAAAAGGTATGTACTATGGAATTAAGAGCGAGGGGTTTGCCAAGTAGGAAGCAAGAAAAAAAAATATTAAACCGTTTCCCGAATACATATAATAATATATGACTTATAGGTCTCCCAACATGTCGAAAAACAAAAATGTATATTTAAACGTTCAAGATACAAGCTAGTGTATGACGTGTATAGCTAACATTACCCAAATATTAACAACTTCAGCGACAAGAGTGAACAGCGAACTTCACTTAAACAAAAGTAAACAAACTGAAATGTTTCGCCTTATTTACTAACCATTGATATTATGTTGATAGTCCTAAATATAAAGCTTTACTACAACTATCACATATTATATAAGCTTTAACATGATCCAAGAAAATGAGGTCACGGTCATATAAACCAAACGAGAAACACATGTCCACCTAACAATCATTCAATACACTAAATACAGTTGACCTTTTGCTTATAGTTTCCAAAAAACAGACTTAGCAAAGAAAAAAAATACCAATGAACCATGAAAATGAGGTCATGGTCAGACGAACCATGCAAGACAGACATGTACACCATACAATCGTTCTATGCATTAAATATAGCTGAACTTCTGCTTATAGTTTTTTTAGACACAAACAACTAAGAAAACTTAACATTGCCCAATGAACAACCAAAATGAGGTCAATGTCAGATGATACATGCCAGACAGACATTAACAGCTTACAATCCTTCCATACAACAAATAAAGTTGACCTATTAAGAAAAACACCAAAACTCAACACTGAGCAATAAACCGTGAAAATGAGGTTAAGGTCAGATAAAACCTGCTAGACTCACATGTACAGCATAAAATATTTCCACACCAAATATAGTTGACCCTATTGCATAGAGTTATAGATAAAGACCAAAACTCCATAACACCGAACCATGAAAATGAGGTCAAGGTCAGATGACACCTTACAAACTATATGCATACAAAATAAACTTGTCATAATAGTAATAATAAGAGAGAATTTAACATTACATAAATATGCAATTTTTTTTCAGTCACTGAAACATGAAAATGAGGTCAAGGACAATGGACATATGACAGACAGAAACTTCGTAACATAAGGCATTTATTTAGAACTGGAAAGCATGAAGCATCCAGGTATTCCACCTTCTAAAATATAAAGCTTTTAAGATGTAAGCGAATCACTATCCTTTTATCAAACTTTTTGCTCGACAAAAACACAAAAATACTTCATATTAACCACTGAACCATAATGAGATGAGGGTCATAAGACGCCTGTCAGTAGGACATGCACACCTTACAATCCTTCCAAACATGATATATAAAATATTGCTGATAGTATCCGAGATATGGACTTGACCACCTCACTTAACCATGAAATGAGGTCAAGGTCAAGTGAAAACTGTCTGATGCACATACCAAACTCATATTAAAAGAGACAATGTCACATTAACATTACGAAAGTAGCAGGCTCGACAAAAAAGGTAATACATGTAATGTATTATTATAATGTATCAGGAGTTAAATGGTCCCACATTTCGTGGGGAAAATTTGGTTGATTTATATAGGGAATCACTGAAGCGCTCCCCTTTACATGTTTGGTATATGGTTTCATCAAAAGGTAAAAATGTCTGGTAAACATGCATTCTCGACCCCAAAATTCTACCATTTTACATCTAGAGTGTTCATTTTTAATGTATCGTCTGCATGAGTAACCAACTTGACTTAATGCGGATAGCTTAAAATAAGTATCAAATGAACTGAACATTCATTTGATCTATGACAAAACGATAAACCCTGACAGACATCTAACAATCATTCCATACACCAAGCAAATATGGCTGATCCATCACTTATAGTTTCTGAGAAGAGGACAAGATCTCAGAAACTTAAAATTGACCAAGATGAGGTTGACAGCAAAATAGTATCAGTAATAACAGTTATCCCTATAGCTACGTCCCACTCTGTGCAGAGAAAAAAATAGATGGCAAATAGTGCAAAAAAAAAAAAGTTTTTCTTGTCCTCGCATCTTTTTTTGTTCATATAAAGTTATCATTAATAATTGCTCATCACAACTTCATACACAGGAGTCGAAATAAACACGAGACTGTTACCTTGATCAGTAGAATGCACTGTGTGATGAGATTGTTCAAATCTTTTGTGTACTAGTACTACTAGTTTACACTGAAGTAAAAATTAAAGATTCAACAAATCTGTTTTATGTATAATGCCCACATCAATATCAATGAAAAACGGCAGACATGCTGCATACCCCTGCATCATCAGTAATTTAAAATTGGAAAATGTGATATTGAATTAATGATTTTATTCCTCAATTTAAGAAACTTCAGTCTCTTTAGTTTAATTTTACACTTGAGTCTCTGAAATAGAGATTAAGGGGATCTTATACAAACATTTCACTAAGTGCTGAATATGCTCTCGAATCATGCAAATTTTAAAAGCTGTTGATTCCCATTAAAAGTGTAAAAGTAAGCAATGAAACGAGTATCAATTACCTATTCCAATTACATAATAATTTGTCACTTATTTTGGATATGTACCAGTTTCATCTTCTTTGAATGCTAAAGGGAACTAGCTTCTCGTTTCTTACATCAATTAGACCCTTGGTTTTCCCGTTTGAATGGTTTTATAATAGTATTTTTTGGAGTCCTTTATAGCTTGCTGTTCGGTGTGAGCCAATTAGGCTCTGTGTTGAAGACCTTACTTTCACCTATAATGGTTAACTCATACAAATTGTGACTGTGATGAGAGTTGTCTCATTGGCACTCAAACCATTTCTATGTGTCATATTGAAAATGTTTAATGAACAATCAACTCAGTGTTAATTCATAACAGAATATTTTTTAATTCATAAGTCATGATAGTGGGAATTAAATCACTCAAATTTTCTATCCTTTTTTTTATTCTAGCAGACTACACCTACAGGTGTCACCTCATATTCCAAACCAATCTTTTCCAGGTCCAAAATGCTTCAAGAATCAGATTTTTCTTACACCAAAGATGTACCAAATTTTAACAACTCGTTAAACTAAGGGATAAGTAGAAAATACCATTTTCACCCACAATTCTTGTCTCTGTCCAAACATCATTATTGTCCCATCTCAAAATGTGTATAAGGACTTCAATGACAATTGTTTTCCAAAGCATTGCATGCAAATTCCAACACAATTGCTCTGAATACCTTTAAAATGCAACTTATTGGTTATAACTGCCCATGCTTTGTATATTGTCCATATTACTTTCTACTGTTGATTCATGTATTTTCGTAGATAACGTAAAACTTGTGTTTGTGGATATTTAATTTCGTGGTTTTGCTGAGGTCTACATACAACCCTATAGAAAATTTGTAATTAGTTGAACGTTTAATTTCATGATTAACCTGTACCTACGAAATCCACAGTATATTATAAGGCCTTTATTCACCAAAAAAAACCAAGTTTACAAATTCTAAACTAAATCTGTCGGGCGGTTACACCATTATCCCAGCTTAAAGGTAGAGGACATACTAATCACCCACATTCTACACATGCATGCCTCAAATTAGTGATGTCACCAAAATCAAACTGGATCTGTGTTTTGTGGTAATAAGCATTGTGTACAAGTCTAATCACATTTGGTTGAGGCAAACTAAAATTAGAAAACAGTAACGAAAAATTCAGCATTTTTTCCTTTTGTAAAGAGATATAACTCTAGGACAGTAAGAGTAACACGACCATTATCAAACTGGATCCGGGTTTTGTGTTAATAAGCATTGTGTATAAGTTTAATAACATTTGGTTGAAGCAAACTTAAGAACTGAAACCAATTTTGTGACACAAAGGACCTACAAGGATAAAACTGAAACTCTGCTACAGCAGGTGAATACAAAAATTGAAGTTTGTTGAACTCCTGAGTATCCTTAATCTCTCTTAATATTTCCTGAATGTTCAATACCCTTTTCTCAACATTTCTTAACTAATCTTATGTATCCTCATATATTTCTTGGACACTTAACAAAACACTGACTAGTTTACTTTATTTTTTATTGTCTTTAGAAAAAGAAGCCAAGGATCTTTCCTCCTAAATGTTTCCTTCTGGCCTCTTCATGGTCCATGATGCCTCCTGAGGTTGTTAGTACCAAAAATCTACAACAACAAATCATTAGAATCAAAATTAAGCAGCCAAATTTGAATTCATTCATTTCAGTAATAATTTTTCTTTAAAGTGCTACGAAAATACATGTTTGATGGATGATGAATGGAAATACACATTGCGATTGCAATATTTATTTCATACAGTTGGGAGAAAATAAGTTTTGAAAGCAAGTCATAAGATGGAAGTCAAATTAAGTTATCATACAATTGAAATGTTAAGGATGTTCTCTTGTCATGTTTTGGAATTTTTGTCAGATTTTTGAAATCCTCTGGTTTTATCCATTTGAATGCCTTAAAAAAATTTGCCCATGACCACCATTTTTGTTTTTTTTTTAAATCTTTTACATGTACAATGATGTATTATTATAAGCCATTTGTAAAAGTCTTATAAAATCTTCTTTAGTTTTTAATAGTTTTTGAGAACTTTAACTTTTGGTTAAATATTTTTTTTGCTTTTTTGATTCATTAATTTCTCCCCTATCAATATATGCTAGTGTTATGGAAAGTTATTTATTTTGAACCTTCCTTAACAGAGACCAGAGAGGTTATCATAAACAGTAAGGTAAAAATAGAAGATCAAACTATTTACACTATGGCTAAAAGACAAAAGATCTAACAAATTATGAGACAACTATTATCTTAACTCTACAATAACACAAGCAAATCTTGTTGACAAAAAAAGCTAAGATTCAGTCATTGTAGATTAATTTGAGTACATTTTGGAATTTTCCTCTAGTATATCTATCAAGTATCAAATTGTAACCTAGTCATGATAGTCAAAATAAACTGAAAACATTTCATATACATTCCCAGTCAAGGTACTGTCTATGATAGGGGAGATAACTCTTTTTGCATTATTTTTGTCATTATCAAATACATTTAACTTCACAAGAGAATCTTGGTAAGTTGGAAAATATCATTTCAAATTTTGTCTAAAATAACCAACTTCTGTCCTTTCCAAGACAAATAAGTTGTAATTTGTTTAACCTGATAATTTTCTAAATTGTGGAAATCAATGCCTTAAGACTATCAGCTTAACCCATACTATATTTGAAAGATCTCTGTACTGAAAAAATATATAGCTAACAATATATTCTGATTCAATCACTTACCCAAACTGTCTTGAAGGTAACAGATTTGTGGTCCACTTCTCCATGTCTCTCATGGCAATGTCAAACCTTGGACTGATTACACCACACTTAAAAACAAAGAAACCACAATAAATACAGCTGTCTACTTATCATGCTTATTTCTTGCTTGAATATATAAGTGATCATATCCCAATTCTGTGGTGTTTTTATACCCCATTTATGGACAATATGTTTTCTGGTCTGTGCGTGCGTCCGGCTTCAAGTTAAAGTGTTTGGTCAAGGTAGGTTTTGATGAAGTTGAAGTCCAATCAACTGGAAACGTAGTACAATATTCCCTATGATATGATCTTTCTAATTTTAATGCCAAATTAGAGATTTTCCCCCATTTCCTTGGTCCATTAAACATAGACAAGAGGCTGTCACAACGACAGCAAACCGGATTGAATAACATTTATTTGTGTCCTGCCAATATCACAAAAACCATAACTGATGAACAGTGAAAGTGAAAATCGTCAATATCAAATTTGACCTCCATTTTATCATCAGTATCAACACATCAAAATTTGAAACGCTTAGGTTGAATAGTTCATGAGTAAATGCAACAAAATGAATGGAAACGCCATTTTTCGATCTTTCAAGAACCATTTTTTCGATCTTTCAAGAACCATAACTCCTGAACGGTAAAAGTCAAAATCGACATTATTGAAATTGACCTCCATTTTGTCATCAGTAACAACATATTAAAATTTGAAAAGCTTTGGTTGAACATTCATGAGTAAATGCACGGACATGACTGGTAAAGCCATTTTTCAACCTTCAAGAACCAGGACTCCTGAACGGTTAAAGACAAAATCGTCATTATTGAACTTGACCTCCATTTTGTCATCAGTAACAATCAGTAACAACATATCAAAATTTGGGAAGCTTTGGTTGAACAGTTCATGCGTAAATGCATGGACACAACTGGAAATGCTATTTTTCAATCTTTCAAGAACTATAACTCCTGAACGGTAAAAGTCAAAATCGTCATTATTGAACTTGACCTTCATTTTGTTGTCAGTAACAACAAATTTAAATTTTAAAAGCTTTGGTTGAATGGTTCACGAGTAAATGCACGGACAACATTTTGTTGCCGCCCGCACCTCCCCAAATCAATAACCGACATTTTTGTCACAAAAATCCGGTTAAAATGATAGTGCAGATGGAGCATCTGTGTACTAGGACACATTCTTGTTTTTAATAATTTAGTATCATTTGTCAGCACAAAGAGCTCATCATGACATGATCTGGTCATGAATTCACTAATCTACATACAATGTATCAGATTAGGAAAACTAATTGTAAGAGACCAGAGTGCCATTTTACTTTACAAATAAAAAGTAAATAGCAAAGAGATCTCTATTTTTATGTTACATTCAATGCGACCATATAAGCACTAAACTCCTTATACGGCTATTAGTGAATGGGTCTTATATTAAGATTTCAAATCTTGAGAACTAGTAGATTTCAGTCGAAAGTATGGCTTAAAATGAAATTTCATTTACATGTATTTGGTATTGCGTGCCACCCGACCCAAAGAAATTCTCGCTGCCTGAATTATTATGTTTGCGTTTCAGAAACTAATTTTTGGGGGTATTAAAACAACTGAAAATTGAAATGGAATTTGATCACATCTGCAGTTCGTTCCAGACTTTAGGCCTAAATTAAAATATTGTTTGTTTGCCCTTTTCCGACCCTATGTTTTGAAACAGGGTAGGTAGGTAGGTAAAATATTTTATTTTTCTTTCCCAAAAAAATAACTTAGCTCGGTACATTTTTTGTCATGGGTAGGCAGGTAGGTATAATATTTTATTTTATAGATACAAAATCTGCACGATGTCATTTTTGTCTGTATTGCTTTTGTTTAAGTATGCTTTTGCTAATAAGTTTCTAGGACTATTAGTATATATAATAGTCCCAACCGGCCAAGTTTTGAAAAAAAAATATCATGTAGAATGTGAAGTTAATTCATATGCACTACAATTTTTTTCAAATTTCAAAATATAGGGCTGTGCGGCATATTTTAAACGTTTACATACCTAGAATTTTTAAGAATTTTAACTTGCACTAATAGTACTATGTACCTTGAACGCTTACCTAGACCATAAGTTTTTCTGTAAGCAGGTAAGAGATAACTTTGTTCTGGTAAAATATGTCCGGGCAGAAATACATTGTACATTACTAGTAGAAAAAGTCCCTAGAGTGTTTAAATTTTTGTGTGTGCCTGTGTTTCCAATAAAAATGCTACAAGACTTGAAACTCAATTGTCTCGTATTTTACACCGCATTTATAAATGATCTGTATGGAAAAACTTGGCGATTTTACTGCCAAATATTCTCCCCTTTACAGACCTTTGGTTCATGTCAGATATAAATCAGAATATATCAATGCTGGTCGAAGGCATCATTAACATAATCATCCTAATCTACGGACCACCAAAGGCCATCCCTATATAGGATACAAAGTCTGTTTACAAAATATTTTGTACACACGTTGATAATTTAGTATTGGACGAACATTTTTTGAATGAACCCTGCTCTTCATGTATAAAGACACAGAGTAACGTTCGTTAAATCATGATTTCAAAGCTTTCAACATCGATTTCAAACAAATGCTTTGAAACTCCAAATGCAAGTGTTCATTCATGTCAAACGCTCATGTGATACCAAACGGACTAGACCTTAGGCCTAAAAAAAAAAATATGTGTTTCCGGTAACATCATTTTGAAAAATAAGGTCGGTAGGTCGGAATTCTTTTTTTTTTTTTTTTTTTTTTTTTTTGACATCGTAAATGAAATCCGGAAAATTATCATGTTTTTTCCAAGTCCGGATCCGTAATTAGTTTCAAAAACCGGAAGTGTGCCATTTGCAATGTTTTTGAAGCACCTGCTGTGCAAATTTCTTGGATTTTAACCTATTTGGAATACCTTTTGACATTAATAAAATGTTTTACTGGCTTTCTATGCAAGAGGAAGCAAGAGAGAAAAAATATTATGTCATCTATCAGAAGCCTGTGTCAAAAACAGGGTCGGTTGATAAATTTTTTTTTTTTTTTTTTTTTGGAAGATCCAATAAAAAAGTTAGGGTCGGGGCTAAAAAACAGGGTCGGTCGGGTTACCGGATACACGGATCTTTTTTTTCTCGGCCTTATACAGGAAAGATAAAACCTGAGAATTCCGGTAAAAAAGTTTTGAGCGGGAAATACAAATATAAGATTTTTGGTAGGAACAAAAAATAAAATAAAATAAAATCTTGCTGGTAAACACAAATAAAAGATTTTCAGGCAGAACAAATTTATAGGGTCGGTCGGTAAAGGGCAAACAAACAATATTTTAATTTAAGCCTTACCCATTTCAAATCACGATCTTAAAAGTTCTTGCTGTACACTGCATTGGGAACAAACATTTAAATAACATAGAAATTGATAGAATAGAAAAAATCTGCCAAATGTAATGTCGAAGAGGCCAGAAGTGGGAAGCATCCCCCTATGCTGCTATGCCTTGCTTAACAGAGGTGAACATTTTAAAAATAAAATTTTCAGCTATTCTTTAGAAGAAACATTCTGAAAGTACTTTTAGCTCTTACATTTGGTAAATCTATGTGTTTCTATATATTCTAGTGACCATGATCTGTATATGTGTTAGTATAAACATTTTTAAGAGAAACATAAGATTTAAATGAATTGTATATCTCTATTCCTTGTATTCTTTCAAATTTTTCATGATTAGATTTTCCCCTAGTCCATTTTTTTTTTAGACAGATACTGTAGACTATTATTATGTTAAAAATTGAAAATTCACAAAAAAAATGTTAGGATGACACAAATGCCCTTCTGCTAAAACTAGAGGCTCTAAAGAGCCTGTGTCGCTCACCTTGGTCTATGTGAATATTAAACAATGGACACAGATGGATTCATGACAAAATTGTGTTTTGGTGATGGTGATGTGTTTGTAGATCTTACTTTACTTAACATTCTTGCTGCTTACAATTATCTCTATCTATAACAGTACTTTCTGTGGAAAATGTTATTGAAAATCTTCAAATTTTAAGAAAATTGTTAAAAATTGACTATGAAGGGCAATAACTCCTTAGGGGGTCAATTGACTATTCTGGTCATACTGACTTATTTTTAGTTCTTACTTTGCTGTACATTATTGCTGTTTACAGTTTATCTCTATCTATAATAATATTCAAGATAATAACAAAAAAACAGCAAAATTTCCTCAAAATTACCAATTCAGAGGCAGCAACCTAACAACCGATTATCCGATTTATCTGAAAATTCCAGGGCAGATAGATCAAGACCTGATCAACAATTTTACTTCCTGTCAGATTTGCTCTTAATGCTTTGGTTTTTGAGTTATAAGCCAAAAACTGCATTTTACCCCCATGTTCTATTTTTAGCCATGGCGGCCATCTTGGTTTGTTGGCCGAGTTACCCGACACATTTTTTTAACTTGATACACCAATGATGATTATGGCTAAGTTTGGTTAAATTTGCCCCAGTAGTTTCAGAGGAGAAGATTTTTCTAAAAGATTACTAAGTTTTACGAAAAATGGTTAAAAATCGACTATAAAGGGCAATAACTCCTAAAGTGGTCAACTGACCATTTTGGTCATGTCGACTTATTTGTAGATCTTACTTTGCTGAACATTAATGCTGTTTACAGTTTATCTCTATCTATAATAATATTCAAGATAATAGCCAAAAACAGCAAAAATTACCAATTCAGGGGCAGCAACCCAATAACGGGTTGTCGGATTCATCTGAAAATTTGAAGGCAGATAGATCTTGACCTGATAAACAATTTTACCCCATGTCAGATTTGCTCTAAATGCTTTGGTTTTTGAGTTATAATCCAAAAACTGCATTTTACCCTTATGTTCTATTTTTAGCCATGGCGGCCATCTTGGTTGGTTGGCCGGGTCACGCCACACATTTTTTAAACAAGTTACCCCAATGATGATTGTGGCCAAGTTTAGTTTAATTTGGCCCAGTAGTTTCAGAGAAGAAGATTTTTGTAAAAGATTACTAAGATTTACGAAAAAATGGTTAAAAATTGACTATAAAGGGCAATAACTCCTTCATGGGTCAACTGACCATTTTGGTCATGCTGACTTATTTGTAAATCTTACTTTGCTGAACATTATTGCTTTTTACAGTTTATCTCTATCTATAATACATGTAATATTCAAGATAATAACCAAAAACAGCAAAATGTCCTTAAAATTACCAATTCAGGGGCAGCCACCCAACAACAGGTTGTCCGATTCATCTGAAAATTTCAGGACAGATAGATCTTGACCTGATGAACAATATTACCCCGATCAGATTTGCTCTAAATGCTTTGGTTTTTGAGTTATAAGCCAAAAACTGCATTTTACCCCTATGTTCTATTTTTAGCCATGGCGGCCATCTTGGATGATTGGCCGGGTCACCGGACACATTTTTTTAAACTAGATACCCCAATGATGATTGTGGCCAAGTTTGGTTAAATTTGGCCCAGTAGTTTCAGAGGAAAAGATTTTTGTAAAAGTTAACGCAGGACGACGACGACGACCGACGCCAAGTGATGAGAAAAGCTCACTTGGCCTTTCGGCCAGGTGAGCTAAAAAAGGAAGTATTCAAATCTTTTATAGCATGATACCCCAAAAAGGATAAACAAACAAGAAAAGTACTAATAAGCTCCATGTTCATACATGTAGCACAGACACTAATTCCAAGAAAGCTTAATATCTTTCCTGTCAGATTGTGACATGATCTGGTCATGAATTCACTGATCTACAGACAATGTACTGGATTAGGAAAATGAATTGTTAGAGACCAGAGTGCCATTTTACTTTACAAGTAAAAAGTAAATAGCAAAGAGATCTCTATTTTTATGTTCCATTCAATGCGACCATATAAGCACTAAACTCCTTATACGGCTATTAGTGAATGAGTCTCATCTGAAGATACAATTCAGTTCGTGTAATTCTAGAACACTAAAAACGTCTTGAGAACTAGTAAATTTCAGAGGGAAATAAGGTCTAAAGTAAAATTTCATTTGTTGGCATCGCTGCCTGAACTACTGAAAAACTTGCAGCCCCAATATTTTTATTTTAATTTCAGAAATTATTTTTTCTTTGTATTAAAACATGTTTAAATTATGTCACGCAATTTGATTCCTTGTATTGTTTCATATTTAATTTGAAGGTTAAGGTATTCCCTAGTCCATAAAATTTAGCTTTAGTTTTTAGACGTTTACATGTACCGTAGACTTTTAATTATATAAAAACTAGAGGCTCTAAAGAGCCTGTGTCGCTCACCTTGGTCTATGTGAATATTAAACAATGGACACAGATGGATTCATGACAAAATTGTGTTTTGGTGATGGTGATGTGTTTGTAGATCTTACTTTACTAAACATTCTTGCTGCTTACAATTACCTCTATCTATAACAGTACTTTCTGTGGAAAATGTTATTGAAAATCTTCAAATTTTAAGAAAATTGTTAAAAATTGACTATGAAGGGCAATAACTCCTTAGGGGTCAATTGACTATTTTGGTCATACTGACTTATTTTTAGTTCTTACTTTGCTGTACATTATTGCTGTTTACAGTTTAACTCTATCTATAATAATATTCAAGATAATAACAAAAAAACAGCAAAATTTCCTCAAAATTACCAATTCAGGGGCAGCAACCTAACAACCGATTATCCGATTCATCTGAAAATTCCATGGGAGATAGATCGTGACCTGATCAACAATTTTACTTCCTGTCAGATTTGCTCTTAATGCTTTGGTTTTTGAGTTATAAGCCAAAAACTTCATTTTACCCCCCATGTTCTATTTTTAGCCATGGCAGCCATCTTGGTTTGTTGGCCGAGTTACTGGACACATTTTTTTAACTAGATACCCCAATGATGATTATGGCCAAGTTTGGATTAATTTGGCCCAGTAGTTTCAGAGGAGAAGATTTTTCTAAAAGATTACTAAGATTTACGAAAAATGGTTAAAAATTGACTATAAAGGGCAAAAACTCCTAAAGTGGTCAAATGACCATTTTGGTCATGTTGACTTATTTGTAGATCTTACTTTGCTGAACATTATTGCTGTTTACAGTTTATCTCTATCTATAATAATATTCAAGATAATAACCAAAAACAGCAAAATTTCCTTAAAATTACCATTTCAGGGGCAGCAACCCAACAACGGAATGTCCGATTCATCTGAAAATTTCAGGGCAGATAGATCTTGACCTGATGAACTATTTTACTGTGTGTCAGATTTGCTCTAAATGCTTTGGTTTTTGAGTTATAAGCCAAAAACTGCATTTTACCCCTATGTTCTATTTTTAGGCATGGCGGCCATCTTGGTTGGTTGGGCAGGGCACCGGACACATTTTTTAAACTAGATACCCCAATGATGATCATGGCCAAGTTTGGTTAAATTTGACCCAGTAGTTTCAGAGGAGAAGATTTTTCTAAAAGATTACTAAGATTTACGAAAAATGGTTAAAAATTTACTATAAAGGGCAATAACTCCTAAAGTGGTCAACTGACCATTTTGGTCATGTTGACTTATTTGTAGATCTTACTTTGCTGAACATTATTGCTGTTTACAGTTTATTTCTATCTATAATAGTATTCAAGATAATAACCAAAAACAGCAAAATTTCCTTAAAATTACCATTTCAGGGGCAGCAACCCAACAACGAAATGTCCGATTCATCTGAAAATTTCAGAGCAGATAGATCTTGACCTGTTGAACAATATTACCCCATGTCAGATTTGCTCTAAATGCTTTGGTTTTTGAGTTATAAGCCAAAAACTGCATTTTACCCCTATGTTCTATTTTTAGCCATGGCGGCCATCTTGGTTGGTTGGCCGGGTTACCTGACACATTTTTTAAACTAGATACCCCAATGATGATTGTGGCCAAGTTTGGTTAAATTTGGCCCAGCAGTTTCAGAGGAGAAGATTTTTGTAAAAGTTAACGCAGGACGACGACGGACGCCAAGTGATGGGAAAAGCTCACTTGGCCCTTCGGGCCAGGTGAGCTAAAAATAACATCTATATCAATTCAAATGGAGGTTGGAAATTCTCAAAACTTGACATATTAGGATGACACAAATGCCCTTCTGCTGAAAATATTTTTTTTCTTTCAAAATGCGATACCCAATAAAGTAAACAAAAGGAAAAGTGAACTCCAAGTTCATAGCACAGGCACCAGTTTTTGTAAAAATATACCTTTATATCTTTACCAATCACAAATTACTCATCATGACATGATATGATCATAATTCACTGATCTACAAATAATGTATAGAAGTTCAGGAAAATGAATTGTTAGAGACCAGAGTGCCATTTTACTTTACAAATAAAAAGTAAATAGCAAAGAGATCTCTATTTTTATGTTCCATTCAATGCGACCATATAAGCACTTAACTCCTTATACGGCTATTAGTGAACGGGTCTTATTTTAAGATTTCAATTCATATATAATTCTATAACAGTAAAAATAATGTGTTCATAGAACAGTTATGTTGCTCAATGTCTATAAACCTGGTAAACAACCTGACCTAAGAGCAGAAAATTGCCACCAATTGGTCTTCAACACAATGAGAATAACACAGTTTGGACTATTGATGTATAAAAAAAACATGATAAAATTCATTAGAAATTAAAATTTTATACTAATTTTACATACTTTATTTAATCTTCCTGTTAAATTGACAACAATCTTGCCATTTCTGTGGTCATCTACAATCTCAAACTCTCCAATGTAACCTGAAAAATATATAAACTTTTTTTAAATTGATGGTTTACAGAGTAATAACATGATTTCATATATATTTTTTTTTTAAACTTTAAATGGAGTTCATTTTTTGGGCTCAACAAATTGTAGTAATTACTGCGTGTTTGCTTCATATTTATTTTGTGAATAATCCACATCAAGCTTGCATCGTTATATAAATAGGAAGTCTAGGGAGACATGTTAAATGTTCCTTTTACAAGTTCTATAAGGTGGGAAAAAGTGTGTTTTTGAAGTTTAATGCAGTCAAGTCATTTAATGTGTCAGCTGTGCTTTGAAAAAGTCTTTTTGTCTGTATGAAGATTCCTACTTGATCTTCCCTATTTGTAACCAGAAGTCATAATGTCATTTTGAAAGCTGTGATTGTTTAAGCTGCTTATTGAATTTTTCAGGAACATCTCCACAAGGAAATTTGTGTTTAATATATATATATATATACATTTTGTAAATTGACTGTTTACCAACAGATAATATTTCATACTTACCATGCTTCATCATTACTGTTAAAAATTTGATGATGACTTTTGATGAAGGTCTGATCAACACCTGCCTCTTTCCTCTCCTCTCAGCGGCTGCAATAGACCTCAAGGCGTCTGCCAATACATTCATACGCACCATCTTGAGCTGAAAGTAAAAATACAATTCAGTAAGAAATAAAGTAAGGTATTTTCATATGTACTTTACTTTCATCACGCTCACTTTGGTTTATTTGTTTCTAAATTGTGCTAATTGGAGGGGTCCTGATCCCGAAATCCCAAAGTTAAAGAAATTTAATCCCAGACATTTCCAAAAAAAGAATTCCCGGATCCAGAAAGGATCAATCCCAAAATCACTGAAGCATGACTGGACCCCCCCCCCCCCCCTTAATATAACTTCTGGATCCACCACTGAATGTATTTGTATGGTCCTTCCATAATAACTAAGTACAATGTCGGGCAATACTAATTACTAGAGGGTTGGTCAATATACATCTTCTACTAAAGGGTTGCATGGTCATCTACATTTACATTTTCTGTTAAACCTGACCCAATACTCCACCCTCTGTGGGTGCAAGAAAAAGAGTAATTTTGTAAGATAACCAAAGAAATTATAAAAGCAAGTATAATGTATGACAGAAAAAATTAAAATAATAATAAAGCAATGTATAAAAAGGTGGGGGGGGGGGGATTTGCTTTTCATTCATCTGGCCTGAACCAATCTGGCTTCCATACACCTTATCGCTATTTGTCCGCCATTACTGAATATCACACAGGTTCCCGTAAAATGTTGACATCATAAAACAAAATATCTGACGTCACAATGGAAAAGCGATTGTTGTATGCGTCAAAAGTTCAAGCGGCCGGGTCAGCTGGGATTAGCGATAAGGTGTATTGCGGTACCAGGAACAGTGGCGGATCCAGCGGGGGGGTTCCGGGGGTGCGCACCCCCCTTTACTTTTGCCGATCAATGCATTTGTATCGGGACATATGTTTTGCACCCCCCTGCACCCCCCTTTGCCCTGGGTTAGCACCCCCCCTTTCGAAAATTCCTGCATCCGCCCCTGAGGAATATTATCCACGGTGGCGCCGCCACAGCTCCAGTCCATCATTTCACTTAATTGGCAAATGGGGGATTGCACAGATTCATAGTCATAGATAGTCATACTATAGGCAGGAAACAGACTAGTATTTGCAAGACTGCTTTAAATAATTGGGCTTACAATGTGGGAAGTTCGAGATATCTGCTAGCCTGCAGACCAAATATGGCAACCAATCTCAACAATTTGAAGCTGTCGGTTTATCTAATACCTAAAATTTTACTTCAATACTTCATTACTTGACAGGAAAGTTTGAATCAGTGACAATCGAGATTGGAAATACGGTCAGTTACGTATTCAGTTTACTTAAACAGTTTTAACATAGTGCATTTAATAACTTAAAGTGTGTCTACTCTGTAAGGCTACAGCTATTCAAGTTATTGAAACATAATTAAATAATCTGATTGTAACAGATCTCAGTACGCTGATTTGTGATAGACATGTCATAGAACAAGATTGATTTTCCGATTATACGCTGTAAAGCACAGAAAAATTATCATGTATTTTTATAGGTATTGGTTCATTTAATAATTTAAAAGCCTTTTAATCGTTCAAATATTTTTCATATGTTAGGATGATTACAGATATTTTTAAACACAAATAATTTGGCATGTACCGTTGAAATTAGCGGAAGTAAAGGAAGAAAACAGTGAAAGGAATTGTGGGTAAAACAGGTGCTCGTCGTAGTCTTAAACACGTTTTTCATTACATTGATTTTATGTAAATATAAAACGTTTGGCTGACCTATTTCGTCGACAAGGCAATGTAAACAATATGGCTTCCAAGATTTGATTTCCGTCTCTCCATCTCCGACCGATGGTAGTAGAACGATTCACAGGGTTATCGAATAAACATGCCTTTGACCAACATTTAAGTGAAATATTTATGTAAGGAATTAACTTGCCAGAGAAATATGAATAATGAATAAGTCTGTAAAGTAAAACGCATTGATGTAAAAGTTTTAAATATTCCCAATACCCTTGACAATATATAGACTGCTTGGAAGATATGATAAAAATTATATGATACGATATGGAAGTAATATGAGGCAGGCATAACCTGTGAATGGGGACGAAGTCTGTATGATTTTTTTTTATAAATCAAACATGTTAAAAAGAGAAACGGAAATACCGTAACGTTTCCGATTTTGGTTCTGTTGTTAGGGATTTAGTTGTGACGTTATAACGTCATATTCAATGTAAACAAAGAACGTAACGTTTCCGATTTTGGTTCTGTTGTTAGGGATTTTAGTTATGACGTTATTTTAGTTATGACGTCATATTCAATGTAAACAAAGAAACGCTGTCATCAGGTAACGTTTTTCTTTATAACAAACAATTTTTAAAAATGAATTAGTATTGAGTCCTTTCTTTGACTGATAAATATACATGTACATTTTATTAAAAGTCTCATGGAAACAGAAGTAGATTTCTGCGCAGATCCGGGAATTCTAAAACGCGACAAAATAAATTGAACGATTTTGAGTTCATTAGTACAATGAAAATATCAGGAAAATTTTCCTGATTTTTTTTTTTTTTTATTGAATTTTCTACTGTTATTGGGGACTTCGTCCCCATAAAATTTTGATTTGGTTCTCGATATTTTTTTACTATAAATTAAATAAATAACATATACATGACATAAAAAAGAGGAGGGGGAATAGGACCTTTATCAGGACTTTGGGATCATGTGTTTTTAAGCTCCGGATTGAACCTATTGGGATCCGGGAATTTTTTTTCGAATTTCCGGTTACATGTATATGGCCAATTAAAATTAATTGATAGATTTTCATCCCGCCCGTCCTTCTGAAATTTTTTAAAATTTTTACTTGTTAATAGACTTTACATTTGCACCCAATACACTTTCGTTCCCACCCTACACATTTGCGCCAAATTTTTTATTCGAATTTCAGTTGAATTATAAGATATAATTATTATATAGAAATTAAAACTATTGACTTTTGTTCATGCAATGACTTTTGAGTCAGGAAATTTGGACTGTGAATGATATCCAAATCGCAAGAATTGTGGAACACCTTGGTACTCAAAACTTGGCTGGATTAAAGAAATTGACACAATCACAAACTTGTTAGGTAATAAAGACCGTATATTTTGTTAAAAAAAGTCAAGAAACATGCAATTTATTATAGCGAGCCCTTAGATTTACCCTTGGCGTTCGTTTTTTGTTGACAAACAGCAAACATCTTCTGTCCCAATACCCTTAATAGAGCCATTAAACAACAACTTCTTTTTTGTTAAGTTCACGTTTTACATTGTTATTATACTTGCATCTTGCATATGCACCAACCCTATATATACATGTATATGATTTTCAACACTGTTTGAGTTTTCATTTTATTCTGTACTCATAATACTTGTGCTTCATACCAATGCATTTGCTTCATTTTATAAGGAGTACAAACCATCCATTAGAAAGCTAAATTAATTTGGTGTACATTGTAGTTAGTCCAACAGAACATGCTGAAGGTAGCATTACTCCACGTTTTGGCTGTTAACCATAAATAGTTTTTTAAAGCGTCAATTTTATGTAGAACAGTATTTACCAATCAGAGATATTTATTTTAGAATTTGAAAAATTATGTACGATTCCTTATACATGTAATGATGTATATACATGATATAAGCTTATTATTACACTTGCATATATGAAGAACTCAACACAAGAGGGTTGCAAATGAAATAAAATTACAAAAATAAATCCTTCCAGCAGCCCCATTTTTTTTCAAAAATCTGGATGAAAGTCTATTATTTTTAGTTGGCCTATTAATTGTTATTGTTTGCACATGTCCTAATTCAGGAATCTGATGTTCAGTAGTTGTCGTTTGGTTCATAAGTGTTTCTCATTTCTCGTTTTTTATATAGATTAGACCAGTTGTTTTCACGTTTGAATGGTTTTACACTAGTAATTGTTGGGGTCCTTTATAGCTTGCTGTTTGGTGTGAGCCAAGGCACTGTGTTGAAGACCATACTTTGACCTATAATGGTGTACTTTTATAAAATGTGACTTAGATGGAGAGTTGTCTCATTAACACTCATGCCACATCTTCTCATATCTATTATTATAAATTTTACTTGTGGTACACTTTTGATTAATCTGATAAACATTAATTTACATGCTTTACTAATATAGTTTCTCTTTCTTTTAGGATATAATTGGTGACAAGATGTCTATGTACAGTACCAGACCAACCACAATAAGAAGTGGCATTACTCTGAAACCAAAATATAATGTCCAACATTGTTCAGATAAACATACAGAAGAACAGGTATATTTTATTGAAATTGGTTTTAACTTTATCCTGTTTTTATTGTATTTTATACTAATTTGTAAAAATCATTTTATTGATGATAAGATTAATATTATCATTTTTATACATGCAGATAATAATTTTATATTTTTTTTTTATATTTGTATAAAAGCAGATGTGGAATGATTGCCAATAAGACAACTCTAAACAGAAGTGACCAAATGACTTAGAAATTAACAACTACTATACATGTAAGTCAACATTTATGCATGTTTTATTCATTACTGTTACTCTTATTATAGAAAGACATAGTGAGAAATGCTCAGGCTGAACTACATACGATTATCACAGCATTAGAAGTAGTGAAGTCAGATCAAGAGGTTGACCGACTTAGAGAGGACTGTGTGAAAATCAAAGAAAAAGTAGATAAAGCTTTGTTGACCTTGAAAATCTTGTATAAAATAAATGCTGAGTTACAGTATGCCAGAGCAGATGTCAGACATGGAGAAGGGGAGCTAATCACTATTGCTCGTAAACGTGTAAAATGGTTAGAGGATCGTATGGCCACGCTTTGTGGTAAAAATAAGCGACAGGTATTAACACTTTCTATATATTGTTGAAATTTATTTTATGATTAAAAAATGATGAATAAATAAAAAAAAAATCATGTTAAAATTCAAGAGTAAACATTAATCTCTGTCATATGTACATTTAATTTTGTACATGTAAAACAATAGTAGATTTGAATAAAATATATAATTTACAAAAGTAAAAAAAAACACCATAAAAGTAAATGTACCGTTTACCATATACTATAATGTTATATCTACTTATCTTCACAAAGACACTTGCTCAATAAGACCTGTGTATTTACATGTAGAAACTAAATTTTGGATGCGATAGCATAAAATACGGTGAGGTTATTGGCTTGTTGCTTCAGTATTGATTTATAACTGATAAATTAAAAATGAGTTAGAAACTAAGGTTC
This sequence comes from Mytilus galloprovincialis, assembly GCF_965363235.1. Lineage (NCBI taxonomy): Eukaryota > Metazoa > Mollusca > Bivalvia > Mytilida > Mytilidae > Mytilus > Mytilus galloprovincialis. Next base: position 12,353,072 of record NC_134846.1, read on the forward strand.
TAACTCACTCAAGCTAAGTCCATCTTAGATGGACTTGTCTATTCTGTTTGATCAAACAGCTCCTCAAATATTTGTGTATTTGTAATATTTTCTCTGTCTTTGAAGAAATAGCATAAAAAAGAGTTGCACACTGAATAATCTGCGTAGTTGGTTATTTAAAAGTGTGCAAGTTGTTGTTGAGGTTATTTCGAATAGACATCAAAATTATACAGTCGTTCCTGTAATTCTAAATTTGTTTTTTTAGGAGTAAATCTCAATGAGTACAAGTTAATAGACAAAAATCAATTAGAATATGTGTTACATCTAAAATAAAGGTGGTACATAACACTACAGGGAGATAACTCTGTTAAATCAGCTGAACTTTTCAATCACGTTCTATTGTTAAAAAGCCTTAGGGAAATATTAAGCTTTACATAATCAAAATTAGTGTTTGTCAAACTGCTATATATCCAACCATTTATTTCCGATAATGTGTCGGGTTCAATTTTTTTGAAATTTTGATATTTTTGTCAAAGGGTTAAAGTACAATGTAAATATTTTGTCATAATTTTATGAAAAATAAAACATTCTGTTTTAATTTTAGTCAAGGTGTTTGGTACCACCTTACATTGTTTATCTATATATCATATAGGCTGTCAAAATTTTGAAAGTGACGGTTGTGAGTATTACTGATAAATCAAAAGGGTTTTGCACACACTAAACTTATAAAGTGTTTTAAACATTGTGATATATATATAGAGCTTCTTGTAGATTTGGAGTAGAGAAGGTTCATTTTCTCGCCGTGCACTCTTAGCATGATTGGTTTCACTTTAAGGCCAACCCTTGGGTTGCAGAAATACACATTTAAGGCACCTTTACATAGATATAAAGGCACTGTTATGGATAGGGACTTAATCAAAATATTATGCCATTGTTTCCTGTTTTTACTGTTAAGAAATAAAGATATGCATATTAGGTAACTAATCTCATTCCTTTTTGTTATAAAATGATCAATTTTAGATTTAACTAATAGAATCTTAAAATTGCAATTTAAATCTATAACTCCAGTTACAAATGTATTTAATTTAGTACCAGAGCCTCATTGTCTAAGGATGTGGTGTGAACTTGTCAATATTTGCATGACATTATTTTTTAGCTACATACAACATAATACAATGTAGCACCAATTTTTTTTGGTTCTGATAAATTTATACAAAACTATCATCATGATCATTGGCTCAAAACTGTACAACTAACATTTAGGCTATTAATGTTTTTTTCCATATAATTCTGTTTTATTCCCATTTAGATGAAAGGGTGCTGATTTTTGGTACTAAAAATCTTATCTATTAGTATGAAGACAAGTTGACTTTTTATCTATCATGAATTGGTCATGCATTGTGAATGTAAAACTGGTTAAGCTATTATTTTAACATTTATTTTTCACCATGAAAACATTTTGTCTTCTTAAGTTATTTTACACATCTGTATTTTATAAAAAAAACAAAAAAAACTGAGGTCATTTTAACACATATATTGTATATAATTTATAGGGTCAAACTGGACTAAGACAATCTCATAAAACATACACAACAGCTGTAACCTTTCGATCAGACAGTGAGGACTTTAGTGAACAGAGACTTCCTCCCATTAGCCAGAGACCAGGTTATTCAGATGATGAAGGTCCTAGTTCACTGTATACACCATCTATCAGTGGATCAGAAGATTTACAAGAACTACAGGTACAGTACCCTTAGCCTGGGGTGTCTGGGGGTTCAGACAAATCCCATCTGAAAAATATAATACTAAAAATTTAAAATTGAGAATTAGACTGCCGTTTATGCTGATTAAACTTTATAATTATGTTCAATACTATATTTAAAACATGCAAATGAATGTAATTATAACAAATAACATGTAATATGATAATGAGATAACCTACAATTTTTTACTCAGAGAGGACAAAGAGGGATGATGGACACTCCTATGTCAGAGGCCTCATCAGAAGTACCTACTACTACAGCTTACAAACAAACAGAGGAGGAATCAGATGAATCTGACATAGAATCCAGTACAAAGAAAGGATCCAGTACTAGTTCTTCGGAGAGAAAAGATACCAGTTCAGGACAGTCAGAAGCAGGAGACCAGTTAGGTGAACTGCCTTCTGTATTCCAGAAGAAAGAATTTATACAGACCAGTTCCCCCCAACCAATTGTAATAACAGCTACAGTTCAGGTAGAGTATTAACTCAAATCAGTGTTAATTTTAGTTCTTTACATAATGCACAGTTTCAGAATCATAAAGATTTTAATTGATACTTCAAACTTTGTTATTTTCTAGGAACATCTGAAACAATTGATATTCAACCAATTATGTATAATTAGTTTAATTTTTGTGTTTACTTAACTATGGAGACTTGTGATGCAAGAGTTTCATATTCTATAAATACAGAAAAAACAAAATGTCTATATCTCATTGGGGCACGCTCACTTCAAGATAGAGAGGTCATTTGATGATCAGTCACAAAAAAACAATTGAAGACATTTAACAAATATAGCGTTTTCTAATACAAATATAATTTAACATAAAAAAATATCATCCTGAATATGCATATAATATGATATATATAATTTTCCTTTGGATGTTATCCACCCTTTTGCTCTTCAACTTCGTACTTAATGTGGTCTTTTTAACTTTTTTGAATTCAAGAGTCACTGATGAGTCTTTAGTAGGAGGAATGCGCATCTGGCGTAAATACAAAATTTAATCCTGGTATCTATGATGAGTTTATTTGCATTCTAAACATGCATGATTCTCTTTAAATTAAATATATCTATGAAAATTATGTCAGACGCTACAGCAAATGATATCATGAAAATTGAAAGTACACAAATTTACATATTTTGCACAGAAGTTATTCTTATATGTATGCTTTTGATGTAGGAAGAAGATGAGGACGAAGAAGAGGATGAGAATGAGGATGAAGAAAAAGAGAATGATAAATCTCAAGGTCAAGAGGAAGTAGAACCCTATAAGGTCAAAGGTCAGGAACAAGAAGCAGTTGATGAACAAGAAACACAAGAGAAAAATGGCGCTGAAAAGCAAGAAAAAACATTCCTTACAGAAGTTTCTGCTGTCACAAATAAAAGTCGTGTAACCATAGTAACACCCACAAGAGAAGACACACGACAAGGTACTGTAGTATTTGTATAATTACATGTATTAGCCTTTTCACTTCCCAATTTTGATAAAATTGCCATCTATAAAAAAAATCCATGTTTACATAATTGTCAAAAAACGCACCACTCTACAGACAATTCTTATTACCAGATTTTCTTATTTATGATTACATACCTATTAAAAATGTTAAAGACTTAAATTTCTTTGTGTGAATAAGGAATAGAATCGAGTTTCTAGGAATCAATAGTTCTGAGCTGTTTCTCTAGCGATTAACTGATTGTTTTTGATCCTGTAAATAAGTTGTTATGCTAAGGCCAACAACATTGTTCATGTTCTGTTGTTAAATTAAGAACTTTGGTTATTCAATGTCTGAATATATAACAGACAACATTAGTTACCATTAAAGAAAGATTCTTCACCAATGGCCAAAAAAGTGTGTGCCATTAATTTTAAGTTGATATAAGTTTGTAAGTTTTGATATTAGGATAATGTCTGTTTAAAACATGTTCAAAAGAAGTTATGAAAAATCTAATTTTATACTATATGAAGAGCTACTATAATATTACTTTTTAACATTTGGCAGTTAAGATTTATAAACAGAAAAAGTTCAAACCAGGTAAAGTGTGCGATGAGAGCTTATATGTATACATTGTATTAATACAATTGGCTGTTGTTTATGTTGGATCATGGGAAATCTATATCATATGATATGTACATGTATTAAAAAAAATCCTAAACTAGAAATTGCTTATGGGATATGGGATTTCAACTTGCTTTTGAAAGAATATCTGAACGAGATGTGTGTTATTGCAATTTTTTAACTATACAAAGCGTATCTGATTTTTGTTATACAAGCTGAATCATAAAATGATTTGTGCAGAATTGTTTAGGTTACTTGTTAAGATTTTTGCAGTTGATTACAGAAATATGTTGCTCTTGGGGATAATTAAAAATTACAAATCTGATAACAAGGATCTGATAACGAGGATCTGATAACAAGGATCTGATAACGAGGATCTGATAACGAGGACCTTACTAAGTTATTATATGTAGTATTGATTTTCGAAAGAATGAAAATATTGTACACAGTGGAACGTCTACATAGGCGGATCCAGGGGGGCCGGGGGGCCCGGGCCCCCCCTTTCGTGGGAAAAATTTGGTTGATTATATAGGGAATCATTGAAGCATGACTGGAGCGGGCCCCCCCTTAGGAAAAGTTCTGGATCCGCCACTGGTCTATTATATTCAGAAGATTTATTAAGAATTAAACTTTTTTGGGATATCTTTTTTGACCTGTAAAAGCATTGACTGAAGCACATTTTGTTTGATGCATAAGGAGATATTATAAAAAATATGCTTTTAATTCTCATTTTGACCCATTTCAAAAATGTGTGCATGGTTAAATGTACTTTTTTTGACTCCACTACATAGATACATAAACTAACATGTATTTTTGCCCACAGTAAAAAAATTGTATTGAATGTTGTCCACACAAAAAAATTGCATGTTGAACGAGTTTTTGAGGAACTTCAGTTTCTAAAACTATCATTAAATGTACACTTTTAAGATCATAGTATCCTTTCAAATTACCACACCACACAAAATGTGTTCTTACTGTGTGTCAGCATATGTTGTCATTTTTTCTGAAAAAAAAGATGTTGAACTTTAAAAACATCAAACAACGATTTCTGTCACAAAGCAACAAAATACACATTTTTAAGAATAAACAAACAAGGCAGTGGCGAATCCCTCAAGGTGGATCCTAAACTTTTTATAAAGAGGCCTCGCTCCGATCATGCTTCGTTGATTCCCTATATAATAAACCAAATTTTTTTCCATGAAAAAGGGGGGGTGGGGTGGGGCCTGGATCAGCCTATGCAAGGATTGAGATAAATATTCAGTTACCAATGAAAAACAGCTTCATCAATACATTTTTGCTTGTCCTTGACAATTGAGTTTAGCACTGGCCTAGCGCCTTAGCTTAATGACCACATTTTGTTTTTTAATGTACAAGCTTCATGATTTACACAGTCCTGCTGAACCAACTCTGAAAGTTGATATAGTTATTTGTAAGCTTTAATTTTTTACTGCAATTTTATGTTTGAATATTATTTGATCAATGGTGTGTGCTATAATTACTAACCATATTGAAAACAAATGCTGGCGAGTGGGAAGAGAGTTACAAACATGGTGCTTGTTTTTATTAATGGCCTTTATACAAAGTACTTAATGATACAATTGAAAATTTATACAATATTTTGCTTGTTTTTATTAAAGACCTTTATAAAAAGGTTTTATATAAATAAGTGTTAGAAATACAAAGTCACTCATAGATGTATTTTTCTATGGGAAAATGTGATGAGGGATTAATGAAATATTTTCCATCCAGATGTTACTTTAAGAATAAAAGAAATCTATTTGAAAACTCACAACTATCAGTTAGGGATTTGACAGTTGCAAATACACTATTAATATCGACATATAGGTGAGTCAATAAAACGAATACTTACAATTATTGAATCCATTTGATGGTGACAACAGTTCAAGCATAATACTTTATTTCTATTCTCGTGATTCTAATGCAATACTTTTAAAATGTTCGAACTTTATCATTGTAAATATCTTGCAAGTGTCGACTTCTTAACATTATTGGTGATGTCTTTGATCATTAACCATCATCAGGAACTGATGGCAGAAGTCATCCAAACCAAAGAAAGTGATATTACATGTCATATTGCATTAGAATATACTACATGCCTAATACAGTGTTTTTTGCATATGTGTAAACGACCAGAATAAAACAAGACTGATAATCTGTATAAGCCCAATGACATCACTACCCGGGTTGATTTGGCTGTATCGGACTGGGGAGTTAATCCATATCAGCTTCTGGTGTACATCTTCTTTATTTTTTGAAGTATCAGATATAGAGATTAATACATGGCCTTTTCTATATTGGCCTAGGTATCATCCCTGGACCCATATCAGCACCTCAACTAATGCCCGGGCTGATATGGGAGTCTCAGGATCATATTTAAAGGTTACCAAATATATTTTTACAGAATTTCCAAATAGTTTAAATCAGAGGTCCCATAATGGTAAGAAATGCATGTCAGCTGCATGACAGAAGTGAACATTAATTGAACTAAATAAGTTTTTTTACAAATAATTGTTTTTTTAATTTATCAATTGATAATTTTGATAGAATACTTTCTGCAATTTTCGCATAAAATTACTTTAGTCAACTAAAAACTGTTGTAAATTTGCAGATAGCATGTACATTAACCAAAATATGTATCTTGATTTGTTACAGAATTTATGTGCTTAAGTTTTATCTAAAAAAAATTATGATGGTAATTATATCAGTAAATAAATTTCAAAATAAACATTTGAGTTGCCTTGATTTACATCTTATGATTCAGTGATTGTGATAAATTTCTGTGTTAAGATTCTTTATGACTGAAATCAATGATACTAAATGATACTATATATTTGTGATATTTTAATAAACATATTGACATTAAAACAGTGAGTGAGTGAATAGCTATGATGTGAAAATTGCATGCCTGATGAGTTTATTAACCCTTTCTTCCATGGATTTATTTTTTTAATAAACTTGATTCGCATAGGATTTTTTTCAGTAAAAAAATATCATCTGGTTTAAAGTGTTAATGCATTGTGAAAACAAATATTTCATCAATGAAATTCAAGTCAGATATTCTCATGATGTCTGATGCAGACATTTTTAAGTCAAAGCATTTCAACTGAGGTACTACACAGGCGTCAAAAGGCGTCATTATGGAGTAAGGGGGTTGGCGTCAAAAGGCATCATTATGGAGGAAAGGGTTAAGAAGTTATTAGCTAAAATTTCAATGATAATTGAGCTGATAATTCTTTTTATTATGTCCCACATACGATAGTAGGGGGACATTATGTTTTCTGGTCTGTACGTCCGTCCGTCCATCCGTCCGTCTGTCCCTCTTCAGGTTAAAGTTTTTAGTCTAGGTGGTTTTTGATGAAGTTGAAGTCCAATCAACTTGACACTTAGTACACATGTGCCCTATGATATGATCTTTCTAATTTTAATGCCAAATTAGAGTTTTGACCCCAATTTCATGGTTCACTGAACATAGAAAATGATAGTACAAATTTCAGGTTAAAGTTTTTGGTCAAGGTAGTTTTTGATGAAGTTGAAGTCCAATGATCTTGAAACTTAGTACACATGTTACCTATGATATGATCTTTCTAATTTAAATGCCAAATTAGATTTTTTACCCTAATTTCACGGTCCAATAAACATGGAAAATGATAGTGCAAGTGGTGCATCCGTGTACTATGGACACATTCTTGTTTCAACAGATTTCTTATATAAAGCTGTGCTTAGGAGAAGTTAAGATTAAATAGCTTGTACTTTAAATGAAAAATTGTCTAAGCAGATTTATGTACATATTTTGTTAATGCATTTTTCCTAACACATGTTTCTAATTTCCTGTAGAATCTTGGATGTTCAATACCAGGCCTCTAACTAATTTTGAAATGTTTTTTATCCTGTTTCCAATATAAGAATGTGCAAGTGTTTTTGTAATTATTTTAGACAGAGATAACAACTCAGACTTTACTCAGTTAAAATCTATTATACATGTACTCCATTATTTTTTACAAAAGTCTGTTTCTAAATACTAGATTATTAATTTAGAAGATTTAATCTGGTATAATTTGTCCCTAAATGATATGATGCAATTTTACATTAAATTTGATTCAAAAACACTATATATATCAATAACATTAAGTTCACCTAATGAATATATTTTCAGCATTTTTAAGAGATGTAGAAGAAGAAGACCGAGATGTTGTATTGGAGTACTGGCAATCAGAACATCACAGATTTGAGTATGGAGAACATTATGATGTTATGTTACAGTTAGATCCTCTGTCTTATCATCAGATGCCACTAGCTGTACCGGGTAGTTTTCTACAAAAATGTAAGTCTCATAAACTTCATAAAAGTCTTGATCATCTGTATTCTCAATAAATTAGGATAAATTGGGACCATAGAAAATGAAACCCTCTAAAGGATAAAAGTCTTATTTTATTAAAAGAAAAATACAATTTATTGGTATAAAATTGTCTAATTAAATTTGTCTCCCTTGTTTTGAGACCTCTTATGTCAGTACACCATTACTATATTGCCTAAATTTGTCTCTCTACTCTAGGCACTTTTTTTTCCCATTAAGCACATTTATGACCCTTTTTTGCTGGAATCAGCTGGTATCATTCCTGCAAGTATTTAGAGTTATTTCTTGAAATTTGACTGGCTTATATTGACCCAATAAATTTCTGTACAACTTTTTGTTAAATAAATTGGTATTATCTCCCTTATCTCATCGATTTAATAAAAAAAAAATCTGATTTTAAATCTGATTTTTTTCTAGTTGATTGATAGTTCTAATATTTTTCATTTTTCTCATTGAAAAAAAAGGGAACAAACAATTTGTATATTGAAGTTGGTAGGTTCCAACAAGAAACATTCTATTTGTCTGTATTCTGTGTTTCAGATGAGAAAGAATTTGAAGGTCTTCCCTGGAGAAAGCTTGAAAAACATGAAATCGATGTTTCCACTGTTTATGTAAGTATTATTTATGAGCAATAAATTTGGTTAAAAATCATTATCGGAAAAAAGTGAATTTGTTCTTTAACTGACTATTGATTTGCAATTAAAGTTAGAGATAATTAACTTTGATTAGTGTTAATCAATTTTCTAGCAATTAATTTTGAAGTTCTTTGAAATATCAATAGAAAAATTCAATGCAGGAACAATATAAATATGATTTAATTACTTTAAAGTGAAAGACAGTACAATGAATCATTGTTTTGAAAAACGATTCTTAAAGAAATTGCTGATGAATAAATCAGATGTAAATACTGGATTCTGTAATGATTAGTATCGTTGGAAAATCAGCTGTAGCTATAAAGAGAGTTTTACATTAAATGTTATTATATTGTTAGGAGAGGGACAAGTCAGTTAGCAGTAATCAAAAGTAAATTTTATGAGTGTTTGCATGTGTACAAAGAAAGGCAACAGTAAAATACCGATGTTCGAAATTCATAAATCGATTGAGAAAAAAACAAATCTTGGTTACAAACTTAAACAAAAACTCTAATTCAAAACACAGTTTGATTTAAGTATGGTAGAAAATCTTTTTCTACAAAAGTAATAGGACACAGATTTTAACAATTTAGGATTGTTGTTAAGCGCTAAATTAATGCAATATTAAAAAAACCCTTAAATTTTATGGAATTTGTTGGAAACATGGACATTGCAATTGGACTGTAAAACTTATCTTTAAAGCCAATCACTTTAGTCACTTCAAGAGAATATTCTTTTAGAGAGGAAACGTTTATAATTGTACACAAATTGTATTGATATTTATTTTACAGAAAGGAGATTTGGATAAGCTGGCCAAGAGAGTATACAGAATGTATGACAAAGTGTACCAGGCTACAATGTTATCTGTCAAACCAACAAAGGTAGAAAATGAGAGGACCAGGTCCCAGTCACTCATCTTTCAAAACAGAGAAAGTAAGTGCAAACTAAGTTTGATAGATTTTTTTTTACTGTAGACTTATGAATAAAATAATTGTGTTTGATTTGTCAATGAGACAGCAATCCAACAACTCAATGAAACAAAACAGCTTTCTTAAGATTGACATCAAAAGGAAAGTCTCTTTGCCTCAATTTATACTTTAAGCATGTTTATTTATTTCTAACTCTGATCAAATATACTTATGATTCAGATATTTTCACACAACATCATTTGACAATTCATTTTCTGAAATAGCTTCACAAATTAAAAGTTCAAAAAGAAATTGCTTGTCTTTCTGCTTAATCATTTTGACTTAATCTTTCATTGTCTTTCCTTTGAATAAAATTGAGAATGAAAATTGGGAATATGTCAAAGAGACAACAAAGAGTATATAACAATTGGTCTTCAAAGTAGAGAGAAAATTCCTCAGCTGGCCCCTAAATAAAAATGTGATCTAGTTTGGTGATATATTTTTTAATCAATTTTTATCCTCAAATCCTGTATGGTATTGTTTGTTTCAATTGTTTTTATGAATGATTTACAAATTAGGATTTTTTATTTTGCTTTTCAGTGATGAGTAAAGAAAGTACAATGGTTGGTTCAACAAGGGTAGGTGTTTTGTGTTTTAAATGCGAAGAACGAAAAGCAGTTGATGCACTGAAAATATTAACAATAATATTTATATACTGCTGTGCTGGGTTTTGACAAGAAATAGAAGGTCTTGATCAATGCAATAGAGAATCAAATGTGCTGTAAGAGAAGCATAGAAGCAACCTTAGGGTTACTGTTAACATTATCACACAAATATGACTATACTTTTGATCAATTGATATTCCATATTCAAAACTTATTGAAAATTACATGTTTCCACATTTTAATTTTTTTTATTTGTCTTCCAAGCATGCTGTTGACCTCTGCATTATTAGCTAGCACATTGAAGTGTTGACTTAAGGATTCAGTCTAGTTCTATAAAAAAAAATGTTATCATCCTGAATATGCATGTTACAGTTGTATTAAGAGCTGTCTTTAAATACTATAAAAAAATATATTATCTGTACTAAATTTCAATATGGCAGTTGCCTAACCATACATATTGACCAAAATTTTCTTGATTTTAGAATCAGACAGCTGCCACTAGTTGTTTACCAAGTGAGATATCCAGAATGATGTCTGTACAGCCAGCCATACCCATTAAAATGCCAAAGAGATTACTGAATAACAGGAAATCTCCTCCAATAGTGTACTATCCTAAACCAATACCTCCTCCAGATGTTTTACCTTTAACTAGAACTGTGAGTAGTATTAAGCTTGGTTTAATGAGATGTAAAGTAAAAATGTTGCTTCCTAGAATCAAAATTTGATACATAAAACAATTTGATTTTGATTAACTCTGTTTAGGCGCCGTTCAAGAAAAATGGAGGGATGGTAGAAAAGCACTTTTAATTGAACACTGCCATGCTCAAAATTTTATTTGCTTAATTCCTATAATGGCTCAATTATATATAATATCTTTCATATTAATTTATGTTAGAAATATTTGCATGTCATATGAAAAGTAAAAAAGAATTGTAATACTATAAATTATTGTTAGTCTTAAATGATGAATTGTGAATTTCAGCAAAGAAATGACAATCCAATTCGTTTTTCTGGCCATGCTTACTTTGACAAACTGTTACTAAATGTATCTTAATTTGATGTTGAAATTGTTTTACTTATCTGAATTACCTGCATCAATATTCAGGTTCTAAAAAATTTATTTTGATTTAGACAAGAGGAAAAGAGTATCCCAGGTTGGCAGAAACCTTCACAGATCCTGATCCTGTTAAACGTAAACCTGCTGTTCGTGTCTGTGACCAGGGTAAACTTGCACAGGAAACCAGATTAACTCTGTATAAAGAGAAAGTGAAAGGTAGAAGGAAGGGACCCAGTACAACAGAGAAGAAATTCAGACTAATGTTACAACAGGAACAGAGCATTGTCAGCACACCTAAATCTGACAGGTATTACTTTCATGACTTGGACGGAGAGTTGTCTCATAGGCACTCATACCACATCTTCTTATATCTATTGTGGAATCAAACTTATTTTTACAATGACTTATTTTTGTGGATCAGTTTTAAGATTTCTTTGTATTAAAAATACAAACATATTGAATTAAAATGACAAAGATTTTGATCGTTGTTTTATCTGTTTAAATAATTGTGGAATCTTTATTTATCAAGAATTGAAGAGGATTTACACTTATATCCTTATAAACTGATTCATAGCATATATCCATCAGCGAATGGAGTTACCTTGATAAGAAAACTTAACTACAGATATCATAGCTTAAAATTATTATTATTTTATAGAAAATAAAATGTTTGGATAAGTGTTTAAAAGATAAGTTGCAATCAAGCTATCAACTAAATACGCTACAAAGTTTTGAAGCTAGCAACAAATAACGCAATACAATGGCGGATCCAGAACTTTTCATAACTCCTGTCATGCTGCAGTGATTCCCAATATAATCAACCAAATCCCCCTAGAAAATGAAGTCCAGATAGTTAGTCTGATTTTTCATGCTATCTGAATTCTTTTATTGATTGTTTCATATCCAGTGTATAAGTTAATTACATTATATTCTTCCAGAGCCAGATCAAGACCATTAGTAGTGAGAATGGATACCAAGATGTCTCAAGGTTAGTAAATACTGATGGAGGGGGAGATAACTAAATCAATTAATGAAGAAAAAATTATCCTTATGTTGGAAAAGTGAAATGAAACAGAAACTGTAATGTGGAAACCTATCTTTTTACAGTGACTTGACTGTTAGTGTTGCTATCCACCAATTGCAACTCATTCAAAATTTTGACCAAATTGCAATTTGTTTTATAAAATCAAATTGTTCAACTGGTCAGAATATTGAACAAATTGTTCAGTCAAAATGTGAAAGTGCAAGGTGATAAAATAAAATATACTTACAATCCTATAAGACTTTAACTCTACTTTAATGATGTTATTACTAAATTTGTCTATCAATCTGTATAGTTATATTATAGCTATTACCATACTAAAGGTAAAATGTTTTATTTTGAATTGCTATAAAAATGTCCAAACTAAGCTTTTATATAGTTTTTCTTTCGAAAAGGATTTTATATTTATAAGAATCATATATCATTTAAAATAATACATCATATATTCAGTAAAATATGTGTGAAATAACAATATGCTATTGATAAGTTTCCTTGGGGAGATAACCTAAAATACTATTCTTTTGAATAAAGATTTTTTGAAACCAAAAAAGATTATCTCCCCTTCCTACAAACATATTGCAATTTCACAAATATTTTACTGAATATGAAATGTTCTTATTCACATAATGTGTGATTCTTATGAATATAGAATACTTTTCGAAAGAAAAAAAAATTATAGGATTGTATTATCAATACTATTTCAACTGATCGGGCGGAGTTTATTTTTTAATTTACATAAGGACAGTCTATTTGAAGATGTGTGTGATAAGGATGATTCCCGTTATAATTATCACTGATTTCTAATCACCTATCAGTGTCACCAAATGACCATAACTGGACACTTCATTGATGAGTTTATCCCAAAACACCTATCAGTAGATGGACTGGTCAATGATGAGCGAACGTTTTAACTCTGCCCAGTCAAGTGAAATAAATCAAGTAATAAGTATGTTTTATTTTACTGTGCTTATCCTGTGACCTTTGGGGTATCACAATAGCAATGGCTCAAACAGTTTACCAAATTGCAGTTAGATTTCTTCTCCAACTAACTCATCAACTGGTAAAATATTTTAGCAGATTGCTCAAGTGAAATGTTGTTAGTATGAAGTGAGTGCTGTAAAATCAAAAGTAAAACTTACCATCCAGATCCAGTTAGTTGAAATCTTTGTCATTTGTTTCAAACACAAAAATTACTTACTATAGTATGAGTCACTGAATAAGAAGGTCTAATTTTGACATGGAAACTTCTATCATAAATAGATTTTATAAATAAATAGTTGAAAAAATTGTTTTGTAAGTCTATAATTAATAGCTCCGTTTTCCAACTACAAGTTAGTGCATAATTGTAATTTGGATTTTTTTTTCTAAAGCAATTACTTATCTGCTACCATTAAAGGGAAATAATTTACATTACTGAAAATCAGCAAAATGTTGTCACAATTTTTGTTTGACAAATATCAACTTTCCTCATTTAATTTGTTTGTAACATTACTTTTATGATTATTAAACTTTTATCCTCTGTTTTGAAAAGAAACAATGAAATTTATTTTTAAGATGATTAAAATTTTGAAAAAAATTGTAGGCAAAATCAGAAGCCAGGTATCATTGATTAATTTTTTAGTGTACAATAACTCAATAAAAATTATTTCCCTTTAATGCCAGCAGATCAGTAATTTGTATAGAAAATATTATATGAATCATAATTACGCAATAACTTTGTCTTAAAAGATAAAGCTATAAAATATACATCTACAAAACAATGGTTTGAACTATTTGTTTATAAAATCTATTTATGATAGAAGTTTCCATGTCAAAATTAGACCTTCTTATTCAGTGACTCATACTATAGTAAGTCATTTTTGTGTTTGAAACAATTGACAAAGATATCAACTAACTGGATCTGGATGGTAAGTATTACTTTTGATTTCACAGCACTCACTTCATACTAACAACATTTCACTTGAGCAATCTGCTAAAACATTATACCAGTTGATCAGTTAGTTGGAGAAGAAATCTAACTGCAATTTGGTAAACTGTTTTGGCCATTGCTATTGTGATACCCCAAAGGTCACTGGATAAGCACTGTAACACCTTGCACTTTCACGACTTGACTGTGGTTTTCTATAGCAGTTGGTTCAAATTTCTGACCAGTTGAACAATTTAGTTTAATAAAACAAATTGCAATTTGGTCAAAATTTTGAATGAACTGCAATTGGTGGAAAGCAACACTTACAGTCAAGTCACTGTAAAAACTTTGAATTAATGTACAATTTAGTATTGAATATTTTCAATCATTTTAATTATGGAAAATTGAAAAAAATGATCTTGAAATGTTAACTTAACCTAAGCATAGTGTTATCATTCCATGATATAATCACAATTTCATATGATAATCATAAGGTCTTGAAATCTATAGAGTAATAAAACTGAAAAAAGTAGGATTTTTGAATACAAAATACTGGATTGTTTTTAGAGGAGGAAAATCAAGAGAATGCTGATGACAATAGCAGTGAAGGTAAACTAGGCTGGTGATAGCTGTTTTATTTTAGATCTATGTATATAGTGTTTGAATATAGTTTTGATTCTTTTTTGGCTGGGTTTATTATATTATGTACATGTGCTTTTCACAGTTTAATGTAGACTTTTTTAATTGTAGAACATTCTATTTATTAATACCAATTTTTCATTTGCAGATTTGTTAAAGTAGTTTGCTAACTTTAGTTTAACTTGGATATTAACATATTTCCACACTTTTTAAATAATTCTCGTTTTTTGCTAAAATACATGCTTTACCTGAATGTTAGGGTTTAGAGCTTGCTGTACAGCGTAAACCCTTAGTCATTGTTGAAATCTATATCAGTGGGAGGTATTTTGTGCTGTTAGGTTGCTGTCTTAACTGATTTTTACCTTATTTCCTTTTTCATTGGTATATGGTTGTTTACATTTTATTGCTTGCATCATTAACTAAATAACAACAACAAAATCTCAGCTAGAATATATAAGTGTAAGAAATTAATTATTAACTAACTTATTTTTCAGTCTTTAGCTTCTATGTTGTGTTTTGTATAGTATTGTTTGTCTTTTGGTTGTATTATGTTTTTTTGCCATGGTATTTATAGTTTGTCATTGATTCACGATGTATGAGTTTGAATATCAATTTTATGTCTTCTGCCTCTTTGTAACATGTTTATTATTGTTAAGATTTTAAATTTTATTATTATAGAGTGTGGTTGAATTTTGTTAATAACTTTTCATTGCTTTGATTAGTCATATTGAATTTGTTAGTGATCAAGGGATTACTAAAAAAGAGTCCACCTAGAATTTGCAATTAAAGTGCATGTCATACATTGATGACACAATTATAGGGTTATCTTAAATTCACAATTTTTGCTCTTGCTTTGAATTTGCTGATGATATGTTTGCCTGTAAATGATTCATTGAGTTAAAAGTCAAAGTTGTACACATTGCAGGTCCAGAAATAGAAACTGATATGATCGCTTATAATTCCTTAAAAAGGAAAAAATGTGTTTGTTTTTTTTATAGGGGGGGGGGGGTGTCTCATAATCTGAATATATATGTTACTGGAGATTTTTTTTTTTTACAGCAAGTAGTTGGAATAAACTGAAGCCTAAGAGCCAGGAGTATGCTGGTTTGAAATGGGAAAGAGTAAAGGTAAACATAATACAAATGAATGAGTCAAGTGAACCAACACCTTCTGGGGGTACAAGTTGAAAGAATGATCAGGATGGAGACCAAAGTCTGCAAACTTCATAAATACAAACTATAGAAAGACATCATCATCCTTGTTACGGCAAAGATACAATTTTAATGTGATTGAAAAGTTTGACCACTTAGTGTGGCATCTTCAAGACAATATGAATATAACAAGATATAATTCAACATTTGTAATTACATATTCAGATCAGCATTGCATATTTGAGAAATTAATCTTTTTCCTGGCAATTTGACATTGGCTTTACTTGAGTTCTTTCTCACGCTATAGTTTTAGCACCAAATTACAAAAACAAACAAAAATGATAAAAATGACCCGAACGCATGCTATGGAAACTTATATAAACACAGATATGATTTTGGTTATAATAATGTAATTGTTTTGTAGACTATTGTTCACAATAATTTGACTTCTGAAAGAACAGATGAAAGAGTTGATGCTACAAAGGTAAGGATCTTATAACTGTAGGTATATATCCCATCAATAGTTAGGATATGTCTTGTTTATATAGAAATAAGGTGATGTGGTATGATTGCCTATGAAACAAATATCTACAAATGACATGCATGAAAACAACTAAAGGTTACCATATGGCCTTCAGAAATGAAGAAAACAAATACCTTATAGTCAGCTATGATATGCCCAGACATGGCAAAATGTACATGTGAAACTGTCTTTTTTGTGATGACATTGACCACCTTGTCAAAATATATCAAGAATGTGCTTGTATTTTGCTTAGAAAACAACACTATAAATTTTATGCATCCAAAGCCATTTTCAGGATTTGCCTTCTTCCTGGAAGCTTAATGCATAACACTTGAAAACCAATTATTTATGAAACACATGAAGAGCTCTATTACCAAAAGAGACCTAAAATAATAGCCAAACCCACCATATATCACAGTTACAAATATGAATAGCTTTCTAAAATTATTTGCTTTACATGATTTGCAGTTTATAATAGAGCTAAACACCCATCAATAAGTCAAAATTACGTGGATTTGTTTTGTTTATATTTGCAGCATCTAGGTTTGCTAAGATGTGGAGATGCTACTGTGATATATGCTTTGAAAGAAAGAATGAAATTAGACGAAGAACAGAGAGTTAGATATGAAGCTGCTAAATCTCTTATACTTGTCGGTAGGTTAATCAGCTGGTTCTACATATTGGAAGGTTAAACTGGATTGAACTTTTTATACCCCCGCCATAGCAAAGGAGAATTAAGTTTTCCCTTGTCCGTCTGTACATACATACTGTCGCTTGGCTTCCAAAATGTTGTAAATAAAAAAAAACAAGAAAAAAAAATCCCACAAACAGGCTTTGAATATTTTGACAAAATGCATGCTTCCAAAATGTTGTATGTGAACTTGAACATTTCTGTAGATAACAGTGAATTAAAAACTTTGACATTTCTTGATTATCTGAGAACTTAAATTATTTTCACAAAAGTAAAAAAATATACAATTGTTTTATTCCCAAAGTCATTATACAACGATTTTCAAGTTTTCATACAACATTTTGTAAGCAAACTTTACAAACAACTGACACTGGCAATTTTGTTATATGTCTTATTTCAAACGTTTTGATTGGTCTAACTGTATGCTATTCTGTAATACCAAAGGTTTTCTCCCGCCCAGACCATTGACGTCAAAAAGTATTTTTAGCCAAAAAAGTCATATACAACATTTTAGAAGCCCAGCAACGATACGTTTTTGTCTCAAAGTTGGTTTCTGTTCTCTTACTTAAGTTTGCCTCAACCAAATGTTACGAAACTTATACACATTGCTTAATACCACATAACACAGATCAAGTTTGCCGTTTATAAGTGGAAAAATTGCTGAATTTTTAGTTTCTGTTCTCTAACTTTATTTTGCCTCAACCAAATGTTATGAAACTTATATAAAATTTAGAAAGGAAATGGGGAATGTGTTAATGTTTATAAATACAATGTTTATAAACACATATCACAAATCAAATTTGAACTTTGGTGGCATCACTTTAACTGCTCTAGACTTTTGCCCCTTTATATCTTTTTTCAAAACACATATTGCAATAAAGACAAATATCTATACTATATCTTAAGCATTGAATAGCCCAGTGGAATAGCCTATTAATATCAGTTTAGACCAGATGTTTTAAAATAAATGTAATATACTGTAGACTACAAATGACCTGCCAGCAACATAAAATTCCTTATAGAACAAAAAATACTAACATATATATTTGTTACTCTTCAGGATGGTGGGAAGAGGAAGTTATACAAGTCATTCTAAAATACCTGGTGATAGGTAATTCAGAGGTCAGACTTGACTTAATCAGTACCATGATTGATGGTAAAAATGTACAGTACGTTAATAAGGTAAATATAAATAAGTTATAGGTCATAGGTCATAGAACATAACACAGAGGTCAGACTAGACTTAATCAGTACCATGATTAATCGTAAAAATGTCCAGTATGTTAATAAGGTAAATATATATAGGTTATAGGTCATAGGTCAAAGAACAAAACACAGGATCAGAAAGGTTCACCTGTCAAAGAACACAACACAAACATCTGAGCCAAAAATTGTCTAAATGTACCTTCTCCTTTTGTTGTTGTTTTATTTTAAACAAATGTGATTAATTTTAATTGTGGAGTAAGTTTATCTTTATTCTGTTGTCATATTTTACTGTATTTACCTTAAAGAGCATGCTTATGTAAATTAAATTTTATTGTAGTCAATCAATACATTCCCAGAGCTTGTAAAAGTGCTGAGTCATTTCTGCTGTAATCCCGACCCAGACGATCAGATCTCATTTGAAGCCTCTGTTTTATTGGGAAGACTCTGTGTGTCAGATGAAAATGCCAGATTTAAACTGAAACAGTCATTAGAGTTCAGTAATGATACACATGTCAAAGCAAAGGTTTGTAGGTTATGAATCTATGATATAGTAAAAGCTTAGGACATATGGAATATAAATACTATTCATATTATCACTTATTTGATAAAGATATTAGCAATTTTTCATATGGCATAGCAATAAATTGGCCAAGTGTTATTTTGACAAGAGCAAGATTACTTCCCTTCAAGGCAAGGTAACATGTTATATCTTTCACTGAAGAACTGTTCACCTTGTTTTTTTATCCATATCAAAGTTGTGGTATAATTGCCAATGAGATGACTCTCCAATAGAGACCAATTCACATAGAAGTTAGCAACTGTAGGTCACTGTATGGTTATAAACAAAGAGCTAAACCAATACCGCATAGAAAGCTATAAAAATATTTAAAATGAACAAAATTATTCAAACATCAAAACAAATGGTCTGATTTGTGTCATCTTTATTTTCAGTCATTGGAGATTTTAGTGAAGCAGTTGAATGTAACAGACAATGATATAGTCCAGAGTACACTTAAGATGTTAAGTAAATCGTCTGTGTGGAAACATCGCTGTCTGGCGGCAGAACTTCTTATTACGTTAGGTATGTTTGTACAGTAGATTCTGAATAACTCATTATTATTTGAGTTCTATATTATATTTAAGAATTGAATACTTCTTTTTGTAACTTTGTTAGGGTGTAAAAGTGTTGAACAAAGTACATTTTGTATAAAACTTACAAATATTTGTTTTTTGTAAATAGGGCAGATTCATGTTTTTGCTGAAACAAAAGAAGAAGATGTATACACTATATTGGAACGAAGGCTGTGGGATGACCCAACTGTTGTAAGTTTATCCTTCATCTCTCGTCAAAATTCCTGATACAGTCACATGAGCACAAATATTTTCTGAGATCTCAATTATCTTCCTTTTTTAGCTCATCTGACCTGAAAGGTCAAGTGAGCTTTTCTCATCACTTGGCGTCCGGCGTCCATAAACTTTTACAAAAATCTTCTCCTCTAAAACTACTGGGTCAAATTTAACCAAACTTGGCCACAATCATCATTGGGGTATTTTAGTTTAAAAATGTCTGCCAACCATCCAAGATGGCCACGAGGGCTCAAAATAGAACATAGGGGTAAAATGTAGATTTTGGCTTATAACTCTGAAACCAAAGCATTTAGAGCAAATCTGACATGGGTAAAAATGTCAAGATCCATCTGCCCTGAAATTTTCAGACAAATCAGACAACCCGTCATTTGGTTGCTGCCCCCAAATTAGTAATTTTAAGGAAATTTTGCAGTTTTGGGTTATTATTTTAAATATTATTATAGATAGAGATAAACTGTAAACAGTAATAATGTTCAGCAAAGTAAGATCCACAAATAAGTCAACATGACCAAAATTTTCAAGTGACCCCTGAAGGAGTTATTGCCCTTTATAGTAATTTTTTTTTTTTTGAAATATTTTCCACTGTAATTACTGGGCCAAGTTCATTATAGATAGAGATAATTGTAGCAACAAGAATGTTCAGTAAAGTAAGATCTACAAACACATCACGATCACCAAAACACAATTTTGTCATGAATTTATCTGTGTCCATTGTTTAATATGCACCAAGGTGAGCCTCTAGTTACATCAAGATATAAATATACAAAATGTAAATAAACTCATATATTTTTAATTGTAAAATTTTTCTTTAACAGGATGTAAGATTATCATCAGCTAAAGCTTTGGCGGCATTGGGCATGTTTTCAAAGGCTTGTGAGAAAACGGAAAAGTAAGTATATTTAGGGACGGTTTTATTTTGTGAGTTGTGCTCACAGTACCTCTAATAATTTTTATATGTATGCTTTTGTCATGCAACAAATTAATAACTTGTTTCAAACACATAGTTTTATAGTTTGACACCAATGTTATCAATGGACCTATGCATGACGTATACAACCAACTTGAAAATAAATTAGTACATCATCTTTTACCTACTCCCAAGTCAAAAGTATTTATAAACTTTAATAGCTATTTTTTCATATAATTTCAAACACTACTGTATTTTTTTTTATATAATTCGTTGTTCTTTTTATCATAGGAATCTAGAAGATCCAGATGAAGACACAAGGAGCCAAGCAGTTATATCTGTGGTGGGTTTTCTTATATCTATTTATAAGATTTATAAACATTGAGTCATTTTTAATCTTTATGTTTTAATGTTTTGGATATTGGATTCAACATGGATTGATATGGAAGGAATGCCTACAGAACTGATTGGAAATATCTTTTCATATTAACAGTTCTCTTTTGCAGATCATTTAAAATTCAAGAAAAGAGGCAAATATAATATTGTTTAAAAAGTTTGAATATAGAAACAGTTCAATTCTTTACATGTAGATCAAAACATATAGTTGTAGTTCAGTATTTTGCAGAAGTAAAAAATTTGAGTAAGAACACAAGTTATTTCAATATTTGTTTATTCCCTCTAGGGAAAGCATGAGATAATAAAATATGTAAATGGGTGTTAATTTTTAATTGTGTTTTTCAGGGTACACTTGGAATGAAAAATGAAAGAATTATAAGAATCCTGTTAGAAATGTTAGAATTAGACTCCAGTGACTATGTTAGATTAATGGTAAGAGATTTGTAGATACTTTAACTATAGAGGTAAATGTCATTTACTGAATTTGCCATGTAGCTGTATACTAGATCCAATTTCACGTTGTTGTTTTTTAAATTTTACATCAAGCAGGTCGTACTCTATAAGAAGTATTACACTCAGAATGTTTTGCACAAGGTTAAAGTTTCTTAGGTATAGAATTAGATGTTAAATAAATGAAATATTAAGATTCATCTCTACACTTTTGAAAACATGAAAAGGTTTACAGTACAAAATTCACTCCAGACATACAAGAACAATTGAAAATATTCAAAGTCTGTCAGAACCTTGATACATGAAAATTAAACTTTTCTTTCAAGTTCAATTGGTATTTCTATAATGAGTAAAAATTGAGGTAAATACAGCCATTTTTGCCAAAGAGATACAATTTTCTTAACTTCAAATTTTAATAAGTTTTTGAGCAAATTTAGTTTCTGATATTTTTAATTGCTACCTTAATCTTTTAAATACCAATATTCCATTTCAAGTGAAAAGGTCCAATAAAGATAACTAGGTAATAAATTGTAATTATTGATTTTAATTTCAGGTTGTGAGGACGTTTGTGACATTAAAACTTATTGACAAGAGAGTTATGAGAGCTTTAAGAGAAAGAGAAAGAGCTGAAGGACCATTGTCAAGGTAACAAAAACATTTCAATAGTCAATTCCTAAAAAAATCACCCTCTTCAGGCCAACCTTAAAAATATGTTTGTTTGCAGTTTTCCGACTGTACCTTCAGACTGAATGTTGGTAGGTAGGAAAAATATTTTATTTTATCAGCCAAAATACAGTTTAAACAAGCAGTTACACTAAACCAAGTTTCTTGTGAAGAAAAAAAAACATTTTAAAACAACAAACACTGGACATGCTGAAAACCAACATCAAATGAACAGGCATTTTCAGATAAAAAACTTTTTAACCAAAACTGAAACTTTAACATAGTGTCATTATCCAATTTATGACATAAAATATGGTATAATTATTAAATACTGGAACACTTATAAACAAGGAATGTCATTATGACTAGAACTGTTTTAAAGAAATATATTCAGACATGTATGCTTCTTGACTAGAATGTTTTCATGAGTAGAGTATTTTCATCAGAAAAATGTAGATATTTAAGATTTATAAGACAATGTATTAAAGAGTATATTTTTAATAAAAAAAAAAAATAACCATTGAATCTTCCTCAATTGAAAAAAAGGCAACTTGAAAAAAAAGTATTAAGACATTCGACTGTTTTCATATTTCTAACAATATTTAATTATATGTGATAAGGTTATATTTTTGCCAGGCTTTAATGAAAACCAAAGAAATCTAAAGTTTGGGGTGAAATCCATAGCACCCATTAAAAGTAAATGGTCTGTACTGAAATGTTTTTGATGCATAAAAAAAATTGGCAGCATAGCTCCTAAGGACATGTTTTAATTGAATTCACACATGCCACACAGTTTGGGTATATTTTATATTGTAAGAAAGAGAATAATTAACACGCCTGTACGGAGAAATGGGCTCATTTGAAATGTTAATGGATATAGATCATGCCAAATCAATAAGAAGCAACCCTAACTAAACAAAGATGTAGAGAAAATGAATGGTTAGCTTGAAAAATAAATATACTCTCTCTATATTAAATCTATCTTCGATTGCAATGAGTATGCTTCTTTAGGATAAGGGCGTGTTAATTTACAGATATCCATGAAGATTTAAGTCACGGAGGAGTGGTTTCATCTTTGTCGTCTTCACAACGATTTGTAGAAAATATGCCATACTTCAAGCTGCTGTTGAATTATTTAACCACTGAAATTGGTTCCATAAAGTCAGGCTCCACAGATTCTGTATCCGATTTGTTTGAGACAGAATGGTTATCGTGTCAGTTATGAATATCCACTGCATCATCGTCAATGATATCATCACACATCATTACATGTGCCTGAATCTGTATAAACAGTTTACTAATAAACTTTTTTTGTTTGTTATTTGTCTTAAAATTGACACGAGACTACAGCGTAAAGTACTCCTCCGTGACTTCATGGATACTTGTAAACAATTTCCATGTGCTTTATCATTAAATGGTCACATCAACGCTTGACGGGAAGCTAAGAAAAACCGAACTTGAAATGCGTAATTGACCCAGACTTTAAATCATTTCCGGAAAGGACCCAAAGTTCCGGATCGCGTCAATAGAAGTATTAAAAAAAAATTCTTCAAATTTAAAGCAATAAAATTTTCACAGTCGGGAGGATTTTTAAGGGTCGGTCAGTAAACTGCAAACAAACAATATTTTAATTTAAGATTCAGGCAGGTGTTATTCCCCTTTTCAGAACCTAAAGGACTATGTGTAATCTCATTTTTCATACACCGAAAAGAAAATAATGTAAGGACATTGGTTGAATTTCCATTGTTTTGAAAGTTTAAAACCAATTTTTTGTGTATGCTTTTGAAAATGTTACCCAGAATCAATTAGATTACGAAATGGCAAATTGCAATAGACTGCCTTTTTTCAATATCAAATACATAGTTTACATCTATCACATTTAAAAAATTGTAGCATTTCATGCATAATAACATTTTATTAGAATTATTTTGAAAGGTAGGTTGATAGCTGGTATATTTTTGTTAAAATGGTATATATGGGCAAATTATCTCTCTTCAGACATAATCAATGTTCCATTCAAGTACACGGTACACAAAATGATATGACTGCAAGGCTTTCAAATCAAATTAAAATGTTTTAAAAGTACACTCAAAACAATTTTTTTTTACACTTGAGTATTTTTCCAAACTATTCATTTTGAGAGTAAATATACACACTGATTATATAAAATGATGAAAAAACAAAGAAGATATACCATTTCTATTTTCAGAGAATCAAAGAAAGCAATAAAAGCATTAGAGTCCTTAGTATCATTAGGCAGTCCAGTGCTAGGTAGAAAGTCATACACACCATCTAGAAGGGCTGGTAGTTCACAAGGACAAAATAGACTTGTACAGAGTGTGGCATAACATTTAAATCTATTTGTTATGTTGAAATATTGTAATTTTTTAAGGGTATCACTCCCAAAATTTTCCATAATCCAGTACCTTAAATATTTGGAAAAGCTAAGGATATTATTGGGATATCTTATGCTGTCTTTTGTTATATATTTGTGTCTATATTGCCCTTGTAAACTTTTATGTGAATCTCCAATTGTATGAAATCAGCTTGACATGTACTACTTAGTCCACATTTGATAGTTTCTTTTTCTGTAACTTTTGAGTTATACACCAGTTATTTTGATATTTATATTCTAAGCCAATATGACATTTTTACAGCTTGTCATTTTACAGTATTGTTTACAAACAGAATTGTCTATTTAAAATTATAATGCTTTTTTTAAATTTTAATGTAACTATTTTAAAATTATAATGTTACTATTTTAAAATTATAGTGTAACTATTTTAAAATCCTTATATATAAAGGGATGTCAATGAAAAAAAAATTCTTTGATAATTGTTATTTATACATGTTTTGATATTGTTATCAATGTTTTATGGAAAAGATCATTTATTGCAATATTTTGAAACAAGTTTAAAAAAAGATTACAAAACAAAAAGTTTTTATTTGAAATCCAATTTTCTGGATTAATATTATTATAAACATTGTCACTGTGGTATTTATATTAAACAAAGCTTTTGCTGTGATATTTGTGGTCAGTGCATTTAAATATTTTATACGTTTATGTAATGAATAACTTTTATGTAAAATAATAAAAGAAAAGACCTAAAATTATTAATTTTATTTAGTTAGTAATCCTGTTGAAGGCTGTATCATTGCATATAATTGCTTATGTCCACTTCATTTGAACTAAAGTGGATAGTTGTCTCAATGGCAATCATACCACACCTCCTTATTTTTATATTGATTGATGATTAACCTGAAGAGTGCATATGGATATTAAGGATGACAGAATGTTACAATTCCTGTATTTACTAACATGAAATGCAGAGTTCCAATTTTGATAAGCTGTCTCAAATAGCAAGTTTCATTACAGGAACACATTAAAAACCCTTGGAACCACTGAGTCTTTGGTCTTACATCAAAGTGATATGGGCTTGGTAAAGCAGTTTAACAAAACAATTTAAAAGTATTTTTCAGTGCTTTTGGAATGTAAACTGAATAAACAAATGGAAAACAAAGCAGTCTGAACTTGTCACATACTAATCTTTTAATAGGAACAGACAATGCATATGCAGAAGATACATGTTAACCAGCATATTAAAAATGGATTTGAAATATTATGACAATACAATGAATGTGACAACTTCAAGAAATATAAAAAGGAGGATGTGATTCTATTGCCAATGAAACAACACTCCACAAGAGACCAAATGACACAGAAATTAAGAACTATAGATAACTGTACGGCCTTCAACAATGAGCAAAGCTTATACCGCATAGTCAGCTATAAAAGGCCCTGAAATTACAAATGCAAAAAAGAACAAAAAACAATATAAAACACCTTAACAAACAACAACCACTGAATTACAGGCTCCTGACTTGGGACAGACACATTCTTGGACATTTCATGCGGTGCAGTTTTTTATAAAATGGAAAGAAAAAAGACATTTGGATTTTTTTTTTAATTTCAAGATGGGAAAAAATTTGAATTTGGTTACTTTTTTTTTTGTCTTTTGATATATGATTTTGCATCTTATACAGAGTTTAATTGTTTATTCATAATGTTAAACTAAAATTCCTTATTTTTCCCCTAAATTTTGTCCATTTTCTCTCAGTTTAGCGAAAGCACACTCTGTATCATTTTAAGAAGTGGTTACAACATTTGTAAATTTAGATTACATTGATAATTTCATGATTTTCCGATTTAAAATGTTTTAAATTTTCTATTGTTAAGTTTTGAAGCCATTCCAAGTCAGTAATTCTTATAAATTAACTTTGACGAGGATTTTTAACTTTGCATTATAGTTCAATGAATATGAAATGGACCTCCTCTTTATTCTGATGCTCATTGAAAGATTGTAGTAATGTTTCTTAACTTCCTGTTGACAAACTGAAAAGTCCTGGCAATAACAGAATGCATACTTGCTTTAAACAAACCCCATTTTATCTTGCTTTGGCATTACAATTACACCATGAGTTTGGCTCTAACATTTTTATTGTAAATCCAAACTTTCATGGTATTTGTGCATCCTATTCTAAAGTCATAGATATTGGACTAGTTGAGCAAATTTGGAAATAGACAGAATCCAAGATATGTCCTACGCACCTAATGGTATTACTGTCTTTAGAAAAGGTAGTCGTATTATACAGGAAGTTGCAGAAAATATTGACCTAAATACTGAAACAATTATTTAACTCACCAAGCAATATTGTAAGGAGACAACGATGAAAACCTTAACTGATGTCAGGTTTTCGAAAGTTGTCGTGCCCTTTGTTTGTTAAAATACCCCATAAACCACTCTTTTAAGGGTCCATGTGTGCTTTTGTAAGGCAAAGGCACATACACCTAAATAGTTCATAGACCTAGAATATACGCTGAAACTTTAGTCCATCATTAAACTTATTTGATTTAATTGCCTTGTGAAATATTTGCGACTGGCAATAAATATACATCAAAACAAAAACCAAATTGATTTCGATTCTTTTAATAAATGCCGTTAATTTCAGAAATATATCTTTAGAAGTGCATGTGATTTAAAAAAATAAATGAATTGAGATTCGTTTGTTTTATCTTCTAGTTTGTTGCTAGTCTGAATTCCCTTAAATATGTTTATTTGGTGGTTTCATTATTTTCAAATTAAGTTGAAAACGCAGTGTCACAGTTTATTTTATTATGAATTTCTTGTTTAGAAACAATTCAGATATTTTTGGGAAACTTTTTATTACCTCTTGTGAAATAAATTGACAATAGTGAAAAACTCAATCACTAACCTTTGACCTTATTTTAAAAAAAAATGCACCATATTTCAATTCTATGACCAGGCAAAAATTAAACAACATACATTTCTCTTTCTAAAAAGTCATAATTTAGCCTGCAGGTAAGGTCCATTTAAGTTGAAAAATTGGTGG
Organism: Mytilus galloprovincialis; assembly: GCF_965363235.1. Taxonomy (NCBI): domain Eukaryota; kingdom Metazoa; phylum Mollusca; class Bivalvia; order Mytilida; family Mytilidae; genus Mytilus; species Mytilus galloprovincialis. Next base: position 12,380,862 of record NC_134846.1, read on the forward strand.
CTTGGTCGTCACTCCACTAGCAGGGTTAAACATGTTGGCTGGATCCAAACCCTCCCCTAGCCTGAGACAGTTGTGTAATATTACAACATAAGAACGAACTATAAAAAAATCTGTTGAAAAGGTACAACCAAACTTCAAAACCAAATCCTTATATTGATGGAAGAATTAAGTAAAGTTTTAAATTTGTGGTAACGAAATCCCTAACTTAATAATTTACCAGTAATTCATAGATTACGTCCGATGAAATCAAAAACGTCACTACAGACACAGGCATAGCGAACTAGTGGTGAAATATAAACCCTGTAAAATGGTGTCAAAGGAACATCACCATCTAAAAAGGAAAAGTTAACAATAGGGAACGACAATTGTCTGTTTAGTTGTAAGTTTTAGTGTGGAGTTTCCAGTGTAAAACCAAAATATCTAGTCTAGGAAAGTACAGTTTTTACCATTTTTAAAGTTGATTTATTTATCCTTATAAATTTCGACAGTATATTTAGAAAATTCTTGATTATTTAACAAAACATTATCATCAAGATAACGGTAAGTGTTGTTTAATTTTTAATTTATCAATGAAATGTAATTTAGACGGGTCTTTACTGAGTTTGGTTATAAACTGTGATTCATAACAGTACAAAAATAAGTATGATATTAAAGAAGTTTGGTAAGCAGTTCCTCCTCCTTTTGGTTCATCCCTCATGTTACTAATTGAAAGGTCATTTTAAAGACTGAAATTTGGAGGTAGATATCCTTAGATAAAAGTAATACAGCTATTACGTGACGGACTTTCCCAAATCTTCATGATGTCCATATAATCTTGTAAGTGATATTTTAACAGCAATAAGGCTTTAGTGTGAATAACAACTCAATAACAAATATCTAGCAAAGAAAGTAGGATAGGAAACATAAAACCTGGTATATATATATCTCAGTAGCATGGGTTCGAATACCGGCGAAGGAAGAACAAAAAATTTGCGAAAGCAAATTTACAGATCTAACATTGTTGAGTTGATGTTTAGACGAGTTGTATATATATACAAGTTTATTGTTTTCTGTTTAGAACTAAATTTATATTAAGATCCATTTTGTAACATCTTGTGATCAATTTTATTTGGCAATTGCCAATGGCAGTCAGCAGGGTTAAAGAACATCAGTTGTTAGTCAAATGCGTTTTGTTTTAATATACTTTTTCACATTTTTTGTCTTTTGGAAAATGTTGTTTGTGCTGTATTTAGACCCTTCTACAGCGAAATTTGTTTTAAATGCACACGTATAAAAATTGCGGTTTGTATCCAACGCAATCATAGGTTTGAACGTAGTTTTCAATTTAGACTTGTTTATATTTTTCGTTTGGGCTTGTATCATATTTTCCCTCCGGTTTATATGATCCGTTCATCCTATATTGACTCTTAAAATTCAAGAGTCCTTCTAAAAATGAGGGTAAATTATATGGCCTTTCAAATACCGTTTCGATGCCTAACATCACTGAAGAGACATTTATTGTCGAAATCCGGATCTGGTGGACTAAAAAATATTGACACCTTATTTTTGTGGCATAACATCTTTGCCACAAGTTTATTGTTTTCTGTTTAGTATTAAATTTATATTAAGATCCATTTTGTAACATCTTGTGATAAATTTTATTTGGCAATCGCCAATGGCAGTCAGCAGGGTTAAAGAACATCAGTTGTTCGACCTGTTAGTCAAATGCGTTTTGTTTTAATATACTTTTTCACATTTTTGGTCTTTTGGAAAATTTGTTTTACATGCACACGTATAAAGATTGCGGTTTTTATCCAACGCAATCATAGGTTTGAACGTAGTTTTCAATTTAGACTTGTTTATATATATACATATATATATACTGCATGACCGATGGATGGATGAGCAGTAAATTGTAACACTTTATATCCCCATTGCGTCAGTGTTAAGAATCACAGTTTATAACCAAACTCAGTAAAGACACGTCTAAATTGCATTTGATTGATACATTCAAAATTCAAGAACACTACCGTTATCTTGATGGCATTTTTCGTTAAATAATCATTAATTTTCTAAATATAGTCATGGTAATGCTGAAATTTACCCAAAGGGACTTACTTTAAATAAAACAAATTTAAACTGTAACCACTGTCTTTTCTTAGATTTAGATATTTTTGTTTTACACGTTAAACTTCACACTAAAATTTACAACAAAAGGGACGATTTTCGTTCCCTATTGTTAACTTTCCGTTTTTGGCTTGTGATGTTCCTTTGGCACCATTTTACCGTGTTTACATTTCACCCCTAGTTTGCTATGCCCGTGTCTGTTGTGACATTTTTGATTTTAACGGACGTAATCTGTGTTTTTCTGGTAAATTATTAAGCCAGGGATTTCGGTACCACAAACTTAAAACCTTTACTAAATTCTTCCATAAATATAAAGATTTGGTTTTGAAGTTTGGTTGTTACTGTAGAAAACTTATTTCAAACGGGATAGCGCATCCTCATTTTAAAGGAAATAGTGTTAACCGTGCCCAGAAATTAAGAAACGATTCTCGTTAACTTATCGATCCTTTAGATAAACTTATTCTAAAAGCTTACTAATTCAACACTGTTATTAAATCATTGAATATTGTTTTTATTTGATTTAATATTGATTTTGTTATCAGTTAATTAAAAGCAAACTAAATATTATTGTTATATACATATACACATTCATGGATCTATAATTTATTGATACCTGTATCTTGACATTGCGCAAGGTCATGTTTTCTCTGACTTTTTTAAAGCCTTAACATTAAATCCATTGAATGTTGGATGTGTACTGATTGATAATTTAGTCTTAGATGCATGAATTTTTATTATATGTTAAAACTGGCTTTAAACTATCTGTCAGTAACTGCGAGTTCTCTCAGATCTGTACTTATTGTCATTTTGTTAATGGGATATACAAGTACCCGTCCACGTCCATTCTGTGTAGTATTTTTATTTGTATCCATTGATGAGTTAAGCCTTTTCAACTGATTCTTATAGTTCGTTCTTATGTTGTAATATTACACCTCTGTCTCAGATTAGGGGAGGGTTTTGATCCCACTAACATGTTTAACCCCGCAGAATTCTGTATGCATGTAAAATTGAGAATGGAAATCGGGAATGTGTCAAAGAGACAACAACCCGATCATACCCTAAACAAATATGTTACTAGTTTACAATCTCAATAATTAAAACATTGTACCAACATTAAAACCTTTGATTTTTCAACTCTTTATACCACTATTCCATATACTAAACTTAAAGCTCGACTGAAAGAACTCGTCAGCTTATGTTTCTTTAACAAAAAGGGCACTAGACGTTTTAAATATCTAGTTTTGGGCTGGAATTCAGCTTACTTTGTGAAAAATTATACAGAGTCAAGGAGAAAATATACCGACGTGGATATCACTGCCATGCTTGACTTTTTAATTGACAACATATTTGTTGAATTTGGAGGTTTGGTCTTCCAACAGACTATTGGAATCCCAATGGGTACCAATTGCGCGCCTCTACTTGCAGATTTGTTTTTATATTCATATGAAGCAGAATTTATCCAAGGACTTGTACAGAAAGGAGAAAAGTAATTAGCCCAGTCTTTTAATTTCACCTTTCGGTATATTGATGATGTACTGTCTCTTAATAATAATAGATTTAGTGATCACTTACATTTAATATAACCAAGTGAACTTGAAATTAAAGATACTACCGACACAGATAAATTTGCTTCATATTTAGACCCTTTTCTCGAAATGACTACTGATGGTAGGTTGAATACCAAAATTTATGACAAACGCGATGATTTTAATTTTCCTATAGTTAACTTTCCATTTCTGTGTATCAACATCCCAGCGGCACCAGCATATGGAGTATATGTGTCTCAATTGATACGTTACTCTAGAGCTAGCTCAAAGAACGTTAATTTTGTTGAACGAGGAATAGTGCTTTCTCAAAAGTTGCTAAGACAGGGCTATAAATCAATCAAATTAAGTTCATCACTGAAGAAATTTTACGGTCGCCATCATGAACTGATTGGCCATTTTGACCTAAGTGTGTCAGAAATCATATCTGATATTCTTACTCAGTCATAATAACCTTCCATCATTACCGAACTGAACAAAGAAATAACACGACGGGTGCCGTATACGGTGCAGGAAATGCTGACCCTTCCGGAGCACCTGATTTCACTCCCGGTTTTTGTGGAGTTCGTGTTGTTTCATAATTATTATTTATAACTGTTGATGTAAATGTCCTTTGGTTTTGTGAGTCTTTGTTTACTCCTTGGTTTTGATTATTATTATCTTAGTGATAAGGAACGTTATACTAAACTCCGAATTATACACAAGAAACTAAAATTAAAATCATACAAGACTGATAAAGGCCAGAGGCTCCTGACTTGGGACAGGCGAAAAATGCAGCGGGGTTAGACATGTTTTTTGATATCTCAATCCTCCCCTATACCTCTAGCCAATGTGCCTGTCCCAATTCAGGAGCCTGTAATTCGTTGTCTGTTGTTTGTTGAAGTGTTTCATATTTGTTTTTCTGTCTTTTTTGCTACATAAACTAGGCCGTTGGTTTTGAATTGTTTTTCATTTATTTTTTCAAGGCCCTTTATAGCTGACTATGCGGTATAAATAAAGGCAACAGTAGTATACCGCTGTTCAAACTCATAAATCCATGGACAAAAAAACAAAATCGGGGTAACAAACTAAAACTGAAGGAAACGCATAAATATAAGAGGAGAACAACGACACAACACTACAATGTAACACACACTCAAAAATAAGAGAAAACAAACGACGCAACGTTAAATTGTAATACACACAGAAACGAACTATAATATAACAATGGCCATATTCCTGACTTGGTACAGGACATTTTTAAAGGAAAAAATGGTGGGTTGAACCTGGTTTTGTGGCATGCCAAACCTCGCACTTTAATGGCAATGTTAAATATAACATTGAAATGACAACATAATATTACAGGACTACAATACAAATAAATAGGAGAACGTATTAGACAAAGAAACACATGATTAATGAATAACAAAAAGCATCAGGTTTAAAATTTAATACGCCAAAAACACGCCTCGTCCACACAAGACTCACCAGTGACGCCCAGATATAAAAGATCGAAAGCGAAAAAAAAGTACAAATTTGTACAGCACTGAAGATCAAAAGTTGAAAAAGGTTGTGTCAAATACGGCTAAGTTTTTTTGCTTGGGATAAGAACATCCTTATTATTTAGAACAATTAATGCTATTGCAAACAGTAAATTTTATCAAATGAATATAACAGATATACATAATGAAACTGAAGTATCAACTCATTACATAAAACAAACACGAATACATAATGAAAGACCAACACAGAATAGACACACCCGACTCAGTCCAGGCCTCAACGCAGTAAATTATGAAAATGACGTCACATACGATGGTGAAAAGGCATTACAAATTACGTCACATACGATGGTGAAAAGGCATTAAAAATTACGTCACATTTGAATATATGAAATTTCTGAAACAGCAGAAAAATGACGTCACATGTGAAAAACTATATCTCAAAAGTAAGATAGAACCAGGATTGACCAAAGATTAAAATAGAACTAAACACTGATATTGCATCCAAACACAATGCACATTGCAATACCCATTAATAGCAATTAACCACAATATATATATTTGCAGTTTGTTATGAATCCAACTTCAAACGTAAATTATCGTACAGACCATGTTGACCAAAATTAAATCTAACAAATGACGGCGGTGATTAATTTTTGTTATCATAACACATAAATATAATAGAAAAGACGTCAACACATTTGACAAAATCCGATGAGAATTACAAATATAACATTAAACATTTAAACTAAATACATGAATTTTGGATAGACAAGTACCGTAACACGTCTTATAGTAATGCGAATTCACACTCAGCAAAACAGTCATAATCGGGAATAAGTCACGTTTGGTAATTAAAAGATTAGACGACATAATAACAAACCACAATCTACCATGTAGTAAAAATGTCCTTAGCTAGTTTGGTTAAAGACACATCGTATGGATCCACCAATTCGTGATGGTGTCCATAAAATTTACGGAGTGTCAATTTTAATCTGTCCTCCCCATAACTTTGTTGGAGAAGTTTCTGCGTAAGTAGCACACTCCTGTATATGAAGTCCGTATAGTGTGAATAAGCACGTGAATAACGTATCAATTGTGATATGTAAACACCATACGAAGGGGCAGATGGTATGTTACTGCTGAGAAATGGGAAATTGATAATTGGGAAGTTGAAATCTTCCCGTTTGTCATAGATTTTAGTGTGAAGTCGTCCATCTACGTCAATATTGAGGAAAAGATCAAGGTAAGAAGCAGTCCTTATTGTATCAGTAGTAGCTTTGCTCATTGGTGAAGGCCGTACGGTGATCTATAGTTCATTCATTGTATTGTCATAACACTTCAAATTCATTTTTAATATGCTTGTTCACATGTATCTTCTGCATATGCATTGTCTGTTCCTATTAAAAGATAAGTATGACTCAAGTTCAGACTGCTTTGTTTTCCATTTGTTTATTCAGTTTACATTCCAAAAGCACTGAGAAATAATTTTAAGCTGTTTTGTTAAACTGCTTTACCAAGCCCATAACACTTTGATGTAAGACCAAAGACTCGATGGCTCCAAGTGTTTTTAATGTGTTCATGTAGTAAAACTTGCTATGTGAGACAGCTCATCAAAATTGAAAGACTGCATTTCATTTTAGTAAACGCAGGAATTGTAACATTCCGTCATCCTAAATATCCATATTCACTTCTGCAGATTTAGCATCAATCAATATAAAAAGAAGGAGATGTGGTATGATTGCTATTGAGACAACTATCCACTTTAGTTCAAATGAAGTGGATATAAGCAACGATGTGCAATGATACAGCCTTCAACACAATCACTTACTAAATGAAATTAATAATTTATGGTCTTTTCTTTTTTTCTTTTTTTCTTTTACATAAACGTTATTCATTACATAAACGTATAAAATATTTAAATGCATTGACCACAAATATCGCAGCAAAAGCTTTGTAAAAGTTCTTCAATAATATAAAGCCATCTTAAACAGTTTTTAAAAGTCTCATCATTGTCAACTTTTATCAAAATATGCCATCTGTTCCTGATGACAATCAAACAAATTTAATATACATAACAAAGTCACAATGTATAAAATAATATTAGTCTAGACAATTGGCATTCAAGCAAAATATGTTTTCATTTTTACTTGGTATAATTTGCTTCATTAATATTTATATTCAAAATATTTGATGAACAAAGGTAACCACAGTTTAAAATGTGAAGATTGACAAAAGAAGAAGTTCAGGGTTTTGATTTACCGTCTATGCAGATATTAAAAACCCAGAAAGATGAAGCATGTTTTTTTTTCTGAAATAATAATACCGATGGTTGGCATAACATTTGAAAAAAAGATATTCTACATAAAACATGGATAATCATATTTATCATTTATCATATTTTTCATTACCCTAGTTTACATTTTTGGGTTTGAATATGATAATTACAATGAAGATTCTCATGAATAATTATGTTGGTTAACAATACCATTAAAAAAAACATGCTGTAAAAATCTAACATTGTTGGATTAAACATCATATTGGCTTTAGTATACTTATACCAAATTAACTTTGTTTAGAAGAGTCTGTTAAAAGATTGGAGTAATTTTATCTGATGTCAAATAGTTGGAGATTAACATATAGTTTACATTTGACAATGCAAATATCCATGACAAAAGACAGCATTGTATTGAACATTCTTATAGTATCTTTAGGTTTTTTCAAAATATTTATTTTTTTGAAAATTTTGGCAGCTATGTCATTAATTGATACCCTTAGAAAAACTAATTTTCAACACAACAAATAGATTTAAATGTTATGCAACACTCTGCACAAGTTTATTGTGTTTTTATTGCTTTCTTGGATTCTCTGTTAACAGAAAGATGTAGGTTTTGTGTCTTCACATTTTCATCATTTTATACAATCAGTATTTATAAGATACTGTCAAAATGAATAGTTTGAAAGAAAATACTCATGTGTAAAAAAAATTGTTTTGTTACTTTTAAAATACTTTTATCTATTGATTCGATGGCCTTGCTTCGAATATCATTTTTGTGTACTCAAATAGAACATTGGTTATTGCTGAAGAGGTAAATTTGCGCATATATACCACTTACAAAAATACACCAGCTATCAACCTACCTTTCAAAATAATTCTTGTTATTCTGCATAAAATGCCACAATTTTTAAATGTATTTTGATATTAAAAAAGACAGCCTATTACAATACAAATCTGAGTGCCCCTAACTATTATAAACAGGTGAACACACTTTCAAAACTATAAAATGTTATCAGACTTATCAGTAAAATTGAGAATGAAAATGGGGAATGTGTCAAAGAGACAACAATCCGACCATAGAGCACACAACAACAGAAGGTCACCAACAGGTCTTCAATGTAGCGAATAATTCCCGCACCCGGAGTTTCCTTCAGCGGGCCCCTAAACAAATATATATACTAGTTCAGTGATAATGATTTACCTTCACCACTTAATCAATATATGTTCACATGAAGGAATCAGATTGACGTCCTGTCTCTCATTGGCATCCATTCCTCAAGTCGACATCCAAAATCTGAAACCCTCCTTAAAGTCGTCCTTTTTGTTGTTATCAAATCAATATCCAAATAATATTGTCTTCTCTGATTGACAACAGACATCTTATTAAAGACAAGACTGAAGCCACAATGAATAAAGGCAACAGTAGTATACCGCTGTTCGAAATTCATAAATCGATTGAGGAAAAAAAACAAATCCGGGTTACAAACTAAAACTGAGGGAAACACATGAAATATAAGAGGAGAACTACGACACAACAGAAACACAACATTTAAATGTAACACACACAGATATGAACTATAATATAATAATGGCCATTTTTCTGACTTGGTACAGGACATTTAAACAAAAATGGTTGGTTAAACCTGGTTTTGTGGCATTCCAAACCTCCCGCTTTTATGGCAATGTTAAATATAACATTAAAAGGACATTATTACATGACAGGACTACAATACAAATCAATGGGAGAACATATAGGACAGAGAAACACGGGAATGATAGCTAACAAAATACGGGTAAGGTTTTCTGCCTGGGACAAGAACATCTTTATTATTTAGAATAATTCATACTTTTGCAAACAGTAAATTTTTATAAAATGACTATATAATAGATATAAATGATTAAGCCGGTGACTAACTACAAAATAAAAACGGAAAGATAAATAACCCAAACCAGCATATAAGAATTCACAGCCGCGTCGATGCACTTGTGTGTTTCCTGTATTTAAAAAGATGTAAAAACCATTTTCTTTTAAACAGGATGTTAAGTGACGTCACATTTGAATTTCTAAAAGTTTCCCCAAAATAGGATAAAATTCAAGATTAGATTTGTAATGTTGAAATAACATTTATTAATAACGATGAAAATTACAATATCAATTAATATCAAATTGTGGTAGTAATTAGATAATTAATGGAGGTGAGAACCCATGTCAGATTTGGTAGCTGACTTGGGCTCTCATGTGGCGGTCCAGGGAGACTGGTAGTGATTGGGTGATTATTTCACTCGGCCCTTGCTCTGGGCCTGACAAGTTCTTAAATTTGCAGGTTTGGAAAATGTGGTTAGTGGTCACGGTGGGGTCTACAGATGGGTGACTCTGGGACCTCCTCCACTTCATCTTATAGAGGGGAGGTCTACACCTGCCAACAGGTGGGGCACTAATAACTGGAGCATTGGTAATACGAGTGTTTTCCCCGGTCACTCCCCATGGTAGGTGGTGGTGTAACCGTGTTTAACTACCAGGGGTTTTATGACTCTATGTCAACATAGGTCAGCTGATAGCCATTGTGTATAGGTAATCGGTAGTCACCCTGGCGCCTCAACAAAATATTATAGAATACTCTGTAGCCAAAGTATTGCCATAAAGTAAAAATGTATATTCTAGTCATGAAAATGTAAATACAAGTTGGTGTAATAAAATGTATGTTTAATTCAAAGGATTGTTTTTGTAAAAGTTGTAAATGAAATACAGAGGATGGAACCTCTACACAAATGAATATAATATACAGAAAGTCTGTAGTGTTTTATATTTTGGTATTTGTGAATTACAATTAACAAGAGACAAAGAGAGACAACTCTAGAATAATTTTTAACATAGTTTAGGAAATACGTCAACAACTCTTGATCGTTGTTCTTCGTCTCATTGGTATTCGTTCAGTATTGATATAGGGTCTTCTTATATGAGTATTGCAATTAATTAATGTATTATCTAGCTATGTCGGTATTTCTTCTAAATAAAACTGTAAACCAAATATATCGTATAAATTTAGTTGAACCAAACTAAAATCTAATAAATGAACTGGGCGATTAATTATCTTTGTCATAACACACGAATACAACAGAACAAAATAAGTTTTACAACTGTAAACGATAAGATATGAACTCTTCATTTTATAATTCTATTGTGCAAGACTGTATATTGACCTCTAGATGTCTTTAAATGATCTGTGGTGTTGGGTTGTCGTTGTATATATCCATGTGGCATTTATTTATATGCATATGAAAGGAAAAAAGTAAAATGGTAAAATAACAAAACATACCAAACTCTGAGGAAAGTTTAAAATGGAAATTCCCCAATTTATTGCCAAAACCTAAAGTTAAAACCGAGAAAACGAATAAAAAACAACTAAATAAACTCATCATAGATACCAGGACTAAATTTTGTATATACACAAGACGCGCGTTTCGTCTACAGAAGACTCATCAGTGACGCTCGAATCCAAAAAAGTTAAAAAGGCCAAATAAAATACGAAGTTGAAGAGCATTGAGGACCAAAATTTCTAAAAGTTTTGCCAAATCCAGCTAAGGTAATCTATGCCTGAGGTAGAAAAGACTTAGTATTTCAAAAATTCTAAATTTTGTACACAGTTAATTTATAAATATAACCATATCAATGACAATTCATATCAGCACAAAAAGTGCTGACTACTGGGCTGGTGATACCCTCGGGGAAATAAATCTCCACCAGCACTACTTATTCCTAACTTGGTACAGGTATTCTCTTATGTAGAAAACGGTAGATTAGACCTGGCATTATAGCTAAACTAAACCTCTCACTTGTATGAAATTCGTATATAGTGCTACGTTCTCACGTTATTCGAACTCGATTCGCATTAACTAATTCGAGACGTTTTACGTCCGAAAGTTATTTGCAATGCACGTCAAATTCGCTCTACTCTCCGAACGACGTTAACTTTTATTTCGCATCATCAATTAATTAATTATGATTTAAATTGAGTGTCCATTAACTAATTCGATTAGCGAATTCGATTCGCAATGATTTGATTTCTATATGAATCAAATGTACGTTTGAACTAGTCATCAAATTCCATTATATTGACAACAATGTGTAAACAAAACAAACTTACATAAGAGATACAAATGTCAAAACTAAAGGTTCAGCAGTCAACATCATGTCAAACTCTTTTACTCACTGTAAAAACAAACAAATATGTCAACTGGAGAAAAACTAAAAGGCATATAGACAAAATATAAAAGACAATAAAATTGAGAATGGAAATGGGGAATGTGTCAAAGAGACAACAACTCGACCAAATAAAAAACAACAGCAGAGGGTCACCAACAGGTCTTCAATGTAGCGAGAAATTCCCGCACCCGGAAGCGTCCTTCAGCTGGACCCTAAACGAATATATACTAGTCCAGTGATAATGAACGCCATACTAATTTCCAAATTGTACACAAGAAACTAAAATTAAAATAATACAAGACTAACAAAGGCCAGAGGCTCCTGACTTGGGACAGGCGCAAAAATGCGGCGGGGTTAAACATGTTTGTGAGATCTCAACCCTCCCCCTATACCTCTAACCAATGTAGAAAAGAATACAAGTAAATAGTTTGAAATTAATGTTAAAATCAAACAAGCTTAATGATATTTGAAGATGTTTGAATCAAACGTTCAACAATTTAAATGGCGAGGGAGAGATAAAACCCAGGCAAGTAGAATAGACATGATATTAATTGGCTCAGATTTCAAGTCATTAGTAGAGAATTGTAAAATTAAACCAGCTGTACTTAATTCTACTAACCATCAAACACGGGTGTCATTCGGTTTAACGAGAGAATTGATCGTGAAAGAATATCTAACGCTGGTCAAGTATTGCGAGACGATCGTGAAAGTTCTGGTACCGGATCGTGAAAGACATTTAATGTAAACTCTTGTTCAGATTCTGTGAAAAAATCGCTGAATTTTCAAAACGCGAAACAAATCCGAACAAAAAAATATGTTTGTCAAAACGGTTCAACTTCCTTAACATTACTGTGCAATAAGATAAAGAAATTATGCAGTACTTTATGAAAAAATACAAAGGCGCAATGCATGTCTATAAAATTGATAAAAGAAAACACGCTATTTGTACCTATAATGGTCGTATTTCAAGATATCATGTTTTTTTTTAATTCAATCTTTGATTTATCTGATAGTACAATAAAATAAAAGTATGTTCTTCCCTTAAAACTGTCAATTTGTTTATGAAAACCTTGAATTTTGTTGAATTTTCATCAAACTTGATCGTGAAAGATCAGGCAACGCATTATTTTAATTGTGAAAGATAATGCGTGACCAGACTTAATACTAGTAATCAGAAATTTCTTTTACCACTTGATATAGCTGCAACTGGTTGAAGCCTGTAACTATTTTGATAAGAATAAACATTATAGCTATAATTTTTTTTTAAATTCAACACTTTACCCCAAAACTTAAAAAAAAAACACAACTAAAAACGTGTGAAAAATTCAGCTATGAGAATCGGTCTAGAACAATTCAGACAGACCGCCGCTATTTAGCCAATAATATAGGTATGTAACCTTTAAACTACATTGATAACCATCAACCAAAAGCTTATAGCAGAAACAGCATCTTTTATGAACAATTTGAGACAGCGAACGATAACCAAAATTTTGTGCACCAGTACTTTCTTAAAGTTCTGTGTATCTTTATATACAACGTAGCAGATGTGGATTGATTTCCAATGAGGTAATTATATACTACAGACTAAATTAAAGAATACCAGATAGTATATTTGTTGAACGTCTGTAATATCAAAGGTTTTACTAGAAGTGTCAAATACGCTTAAGATTGTCAATGGTTCATAAAAAGAAGTCGTCAGATAAACCATGCCATATAGATCTCTACAAACATCCCGTAAACCAAATAGGTGTTCCGATCCTTACAGTACGGCTTAGAAACTGACAAATGTAAAAGTTATAGTTGGCCAATTAATTCGAAACATAAGGTCGAAAGTATATGAACCCTGACCGACAGCCAGACATAGACATCTTACTATCATTCAATATATCAAATTCAATTGACGTCATATATGAAACATGAAAGTACAACATACATCAAATACCTTGGCGCTATATCATACAGGTATAAACAAGCGATAGGCCAAACAACATAAAAAGAACATTGCCAAATGATGCATGATAATGAGGTCAATGTTACGAATCCGCGATACCGACTTGACCACAGAACTAAATCTTCATCAATGAAATATTTTTAATTATCATATATTTGAAAAATAGTTTGAACGTCTTCGTAGCATTAGATTTTTCACGATCCTTTCCACGTTCTTCAAAAAAGTGGTACGTGATCTTTCACGATTCGAAAAATCAATTTTGTGTAAATCTTTCCTTTTTTACCAAGTTTCAGATTATGTTTTTACAAAATAACTATGAGAACAATTTCATTCATTCAGATAGAATGCCCTTATTCGGAAAAAAAGTACTGTATTTTATTCGAATTTGTGAAAAAATCACGTTTGTTTACATTTTTTTATGTCATTGAAATGTCGAGAAGCAAACTGCCTTTTGTTGTTTTTTTTAAAGACTATTGATTTTTAAAACTGATCATTATGTTGAACCATTTTGACAGACAGTTTTATTTTGTTGTAAATGTGTCTGTGTAATTAATTAAATAAAATTATTTAGTGACCTTTCATATGTCTTCTCGATAAAATTTCTTTCACGATCCGGTACCAGAGCTTTCACGATCGTCTCGCAATACTTGACCACTGTTAGATATTCATTCACGATCATTTCTCTCGTTTAACCGAATGACACTCGTGTCAAAGCGTTTTCTTAAGTAAGAGATCTGGTGTATCAAAAAGAGGAAAGGGATATTAGAAGATACAAAAAACTCTATTTTAAAAGAGGAAACATACAAAGAGCTATTAAGAAATATTATTCATAAATATACTAATGGAAATAATATTATGGATTGTCAATTATTTAAAAGTAGAAATAAGGGAGGTAAACATTGCATATTGTAAAAATAAAAAAAGGCTAACAGAAAACTAACTCGGAAACTAGAAAAAAAACTGGGAGAGAGAAATAGGTTCAGAGATGCATTACCGCAGGGGTATGCATAGTTAGATGAGGAAATAACAGATTTAGAATTAAAAAAAGGTAAGATATACATACAGAAAACTAGAGTTACACAGGTTAGGTTAAGGAATTAATGGTTTAAATATGGGGGAAAAAACCAATGCACATTTTTAGGTCTAGCAAACAAAGACAGGTATAAAAAAGTCTTAAAATGAAATGAGTGACGGGAATGGAAATATACCAACAGATCAGGCTGATTAATTAACAAAAAAAGAATCAATTTTACGAAAAACTGTACATTTTAAAAGGTCAAAAGAATGACTTAGTCAAGATAATATTTGTGAAACTGAATTAGAAATTAATTCAAATAACGTTGACAAATCAGTTTGTGACGGAGAAGTAACATTGGAAGAATGTACTTTAGCTATTAATGCAATAAAATTAAAGAAAGCACCAGGACTAGGTGGCCTTACATTTGAACTTTTATCAGTTGTTTTGGAAAAAAAATAATTCTAGTCAAGGTTTAAAACACTGGTAATGAAAAGGGGAGTTTATCGCACTCACAACGTACTTGTATTTTGACATTATTGTTCAAAAAGGGGGATCATTTATTGTTTGATAATTATATGCCAATTTCCTTACTAAAGGAAGGACGAAAGATACCAAAGGGACAGTCAAACTCATAAATCTAAAATAAACTGACAACGCCATGGCTAAAAATGAAAAAGACAAACAGACAAACAATAGTAAACATGACACAAAATAGAAAACTAAAGAATATATTTAAAACTATTGTCTTTTGTTCTAGCACAATGCCATTAGATTATATACTATCAACAATTATTAATGAAGATCAATCAGGGTATATTAAAAACAGATTTATTGGTCTTAATTTGAGACAAATTCAAGATATTATTGACTATGCGGACGCATATTCGATTGAAGAGGCAATAGTTTTTGTAGATTTTACTAAAGCTTTTGATTCCTTGGAATGGGATTTTATGTTAATCAATTTGAAACATTTTGGATTTAATGAATCATTTATAAACTTGGTAAAACCATTATAACTTGTGTTATTAATAATAGATGGAGATCATGGCTTTACGATTTCGGAAAAACAGAGAAATCAAAGGGTTCGTAGTTAAAGTAGAGAATAAAAATTACTGCATTTAAATATCTCAATTAGCAGATGATACGACTTTTTTCTCGGTTGTAAAAAAGAAATCAAAGCTGTTATGAATGAAATGGAAATTGTTTGATCATTTTCAGGGTTAATTTTGAACAGAAATAAAACAGAGGGTATATGGATGAAAGACTGAAAATAGTAAAGAGAAGGTAGCCGGATTAATTGAACAAATAAACCAGTCAAACCATTATGAATATATGTTGGCCATAAGCATGTAAGAGAGGAGAATATGAAAAAATAAACTGGGAGAATAAAAAGTTATTTCATTTATGAGGGAAACGTAATTTAACTTTAATCGGAAAAGTTTTAGTTTTACCACTTTTACATTTTTGGCAAATGCCTGTTCAGTTCCAGAGAAATTTATAGAATATATAGTAAGTAAATGTTATGAATACATCTGGGATAGTAGTTTAGTTTAAACATATTTTATTTGCTGAATTAAAGCAA
Organism: Mytilus galloprovincialis; assembly: GCF_965363235.1. NCBI lineage: Eukaryota > Metazoa > Mollusca > Bivalvia > Mytilida > Mytilidae > Mytilus > Mytilus galloprovincialis. The sequence continues at coordinate 12,397,026 of NC_134846.1, forward strand.
AATGGATTAGACACAAGTAAATCATACTTATGAAGTCTTCTCCATAATACAATATAAAGTTACAATAATAGTATAATATAATGGACATGCATATAAAACAAACAGTTTATACAATATAATACTAGCTTTCATAGGTGAACAAAGAGGAGACAAAGTAAAAAAGGAAACAGAAAGTTTGAAAAATCGTATACTTCTGTGACGATGACTTGTGGATTGATGGCAACGATGACGTCCTGTGTCAGCAATAATAACGCTCTATCAAGGCATAAGAAATCTGTTTGACCTTTTTATGTAATTCTGAACATGTTTGAAAATTTGAATATTTTTTTTGACTATCTGGGATAGTAAACCAGATAAGGTTAAAAGAAACACCAATATAAAGTCATACGAAGAAGAGGGGTTACTAATAATTGGCATACACAGTTATTTTATGTCTCTGAAAGCATCGTGGGTAGATAAACTCATAAGTAATGATATTTCAAACTGGAAGTTGATTCCATTAAAATATCTCAGTGTGGTTGGTATAAATTGGATGATTTTTAAGATGAATTTTGAAAAGAAGAAAATTCTAGGATATATCAAACACACCCCTTAATTTTATAGAGAAGTATTCATATGTTGGGTAATATCAGGCGGTGGACATACGAAAAAACCTACCAACTTCACAAAAGCAAGAAAACAGGTAATTTGAGGAGACAGACTGATTAATTTTGAAAATAAAACCATTATATTTGAAAATTGGATGAAGAATAACTTGATATTGTCAAAGATATTATGGATGACACTGGTAATATATCTCAACATTTTATTTTGTAAAAACTATACTGCAAGAATAATTAGATAGAAGAAATAAATATTTTAAAAATGCCATCCCAAAAGACTGGCTTCAGATGTTAAAGTCAGAAAGTTTTAATAAAAGTATTTTTTTAATATTTCTAGACAGAAACTTATCTGGAAAGGTAATTACATTGAGGCTTCAAGCTTTTCAACAAACACATTATATAAGTCAATTTGTAAAGATAAAACTGAACTATGAATTGGTGTTAGCAAATATATGCATATTTTACAAATTAATTTGTACCTTAGTATTAAACAACTATATGTTTTCATATTTCATCATTTGAAGAGAATAAGTTAAAAATATATAGATGGCAACTTCTTCAATTCATATTACCAGCAAAGCACTCATTGTTTAAATGGAAACAGAAGAATGACGGTTAATGTAATGTATACTGTAATATATAATGTCGTTAAAAAAAAGAATACAAGAAAAAACGATAGCTCAATAACACAATAACAGAAGTTATAAGTATACCGAGCCATACCAAGATGATATAACCAAACATTGACTAAAATAGGTAATAATTTACAAAGACAAATAAAAGGACACTATAACACATAATTAAGATTATAAACAACGTCATTACTAAGTATCGAAACCTCAAGACCATCATATATTAATTATGAATTTGAATGGAATATTCATTAACAAGGTCTTGGTAACTTCCGATAAGCTTTTTCAGAAGAAGGACGAGACATTCATTGACATAATTCTGGCTCATCAATTTTCTCCTCGGACACTGGGGCAATACAAATCGAGAGGATGACCTTTTTTCATCAACATATCAATATTCATGTACATGTAAAAGAGGGACAAAGATATCAGACGAACATTCAAACTGATTGATCGAAAATAAACTGACAACGACATGACTAAAAAAGAAAAAAGACAAATAATAGTACACAAGACACACAATATCGAAAACTCAAGACTAAGCAACACGGGCCTCACAAAAACCTTGAGGTGATCTCAGGTGCTCCGGAAGGATAAGCAGATCCTACTCTACCCTTTGTGTTGCTTATGTTATTATAAACCCAGTAAATATTCTAATTCGGTAGATCACATAAGATGATGACCATGGTTGTCTTATTGTCATTTTCTGATTTTGAAGTGACCTTTTATTTTGAGTGAGATGTAACCTGTAAATAAGGCAAAGATTTTATGTCATTAGACCATGCTTAAGGGGTTGACCAACTAATCTCCATGGATGAAACTTTTTAATATAAACGTACAACAACACCCCAAATATCATCGGCTCACTATTAATGGTTCCCTTCCAACTGACTTTTTTAGATCTAGCTTTTAAACTCAGCCTTTTGATTTAATTTCAATAGACAATTAATTTTGGATTCAGGCCCTGTAATACCATAGAATGAGATATGCAAATGCTCCTACAACTGCATTATAATATATACCTCATACCATTGACTTCTTATCGGTGGTTCCCGTTAGACTAACCTACATGTAACTATTGATTGATTGCTGTTTTAAGGCCACTTACTGCGCAGCAGCTGCTGCACTTTTGAATATTTATCAGTGGTAAGTTTTGGTGGTGGTGGAAGCCGGAGTGACCAGAGAGAACCATAAACCTTTAATAGGAAGACTGCCGATCATAATCAAGTATAATATTGTCATTATCATCATTAACAAATTTTAGATGTCATTGGCTATGCCCAAAACACCATATTTTTTTACCTTGATTAGCGACTTGTTGCAGCAAGACAAAACAATAGAAAATGTAAAATATTTTCGATAAAGATATATTTATAATAATGATATTGTATACATCTTATATGTTTTATACTTTATGTATGTCATGTATATGTTGTAATTGTTGGAAATAAAAAAAAGAGGTAAAATTAAAATCGGCAGGGGTTCCTTATCTGCAATTACAGCTGTGAGTAGTAATGTGGAAGGGTGACTGAATAATAAAATGCGCCACATGAATTAGCTTGATACGAACCCAGAGGTCGAATCCGGAACCTGAAAAGCAATATTGACACTACCTTCAAACTTGATACAGCTGAAAATTTCTATTGTTATTAAATATTTGACATAGATTTCTTACATAGAAAATAATGTGGTCAAAGAAATTGGACTTTTACCTTTTATGGTCCAATATCCAACATCTGAATACATGGTCAGGTTTAGCATAACAGAAAAAAACAAACAATTCCAAAATACCTTTCCCCTTATTACAAATATCACTAATATATCACACCAAACTGATGATGTATTTAAAATCATCTGATCAGCCACGTACTCACTTAGAACACACACAATTTCCAAGTTGATGAACACCACATGTTTTGTTTTCCTGATAATAGGTGGTAATTGCTGCATGAATGAATTATATTAAAAAACGGCACTTTTTCATATTCATAAATCTGAATATTTAGTTAATTAGAAATGTAATACAAATCGTGTGTAGTTTTAAAAGGAAGAAAAATGAAAATTTCACTTTAAAAAAAAGAAGTTATAAAACATGTTATGATCATACTTTATCAGAAGAGAGTTACACATTTAGCTTTATGAATAACCTTCTATGAGGCCCTCGTGATATATATTGAAACAAAAACAAAGCAAAGAATAACAAAATAATCAAACACATACGCCCTGATGTGAAGGGAAGTAATACATCACAAACAATTTTACTTTGTTCATTTTCATATTTAACTTCCATTAAAAATCTACATACATAGTTACACTCAGAAATTTAGGAAGAAATCCTAAAAAAGTTTAATTTTGGACTCTTTGAACTTTAATATGGAGCAATTCAAACTCAGACCCCAAATCCGAAAATTAAAGACTTTGAATTAAACTCCATTGCAATTGCTAAAGAATTAAGCAATTTGTAGAAAGTATTACAAAATTGTTTTTTTTTTATGTCCCTTTCAACTAAACAGTTACGGTTATAACTTTTTAAACCAACCTCAAACTTGACCGTGATTTGCATAATGTTCAGAGGCGAATGACTTTACATACATATTTAAAGCAAATACCTTATTCTATAATCGTATACGACGACAAATTGTACGAACTTAACCCTGCATGCCACCAACATGTCATTGTTTCAACTGTAACATTAATGAATTCATAGTTTACAATTTTGATAGAAGCAGTGGGGAAATCTAGTGATGTTGTCTCTAATATGCATTTTGTTCTTTACATTTACAATGTGACAACCAATTGATTTCTATTTCAAATTGTGTACTATCATGTTTTTCTCCTATATTTTCTTGTCCATAATTCTTTATTAGGAAGTTCCAACAAAACATTTTACCATATTATTGTGGATATTTTACCATTTTCATATTAAGATGGACTGTTGTATATAATTTGGGAAGTTCTGACCTGTGGGTTTTGCTTTATCAAAATAATTGTTGCATGTGATACCAAAATCAATAAGAAAGATGTTGACATATAACAGATATGTTAATGATAACATTTTATAGGAAAAAGTAAATCCAAAGGAAATGTATGAAGTCGAATCTTATTTTGTTTCTGTTCACATGCTTATTTCTCTTTACACTAATCATATATCTGCGAAAAAGGATTTTAACTTATTGGAACAAATATACAACTAAATCGAGTTCGTTGCATGTGCATCAAAAACTTTGGTTTTAGTATTCAAAAATTATTCTTGTGTTTAGGGGCATTGTCTTTACCTTCCCATATTGAGCAAGTGATAAAAAAGTATGATGTTATCTTGCAATAGTTGTTCAGTAAATTCAATTCTTATAATTGATAATCAGCAGTGCTGTCATTAGGAAATTAAGATTAAGTACGGTACATGCGGAACAAACTTTATTTCTGGTTATAATGACAATCACGAAGATGCTTGATACGCTTTAGCAACAAAACGGGTGCCAAATGTGGAGAAGGATCTGCTTACCCTTCCGAATCAGCTTAGGTCAACCCTGGTGTTTTGGTTGGGTTTGTGCTGTTCAGTCTTTTGTTTTTTATGTTGTGTTTTATTTACTAGTACTTTGTCTGTTTGTCTTTTATCTTTTACACATGTCTTTGTTAGTTGATTTTTTACTTATGAGTCTCTTTGGAATATTTCGCATCTCTTTGACATGCTTGATGAACTTAATACTGCAGGGATCAAGTTCGACTAGTCTATCTGGTAAAAGACGTCATAAAGATGCGCAAATTTGAAACTTTTTTCAAATCTAAAACTTTTTCAGTGAGGGACGTAAGTCGGAAGTGGTCTTGGGGCGGATCAAACCCAGGATAAAGAAGGTTGTTCCAACCTTATGTCCTCATTCAAAAGCTTTGGTCGTCAAATAAGGGGGAATACCTATTTGGCACCACCACTTAACAGAAACTCAATTGTGAAAGAACTTCGTAAAAGAAAAACAGGTCTTGTTGTTCCTCGATACCAAAAGAATATACAGTGCAACTACTCAATCAAATGGTACAAATATTTAATTCTATTGTGCAATAGCAATCAGGTTAATTTTGAAGAAAAAAAGTACCCCAATCATAGAATTTGGCATATTTGAATATTCTAATTAATTTCAAATAGCGCTGCATGATGCAAGTACAGGATAGTTCTTCACCATAATTAACAAACGATTCCGAAAACAGCAGTCGTGGAACGCCTCACGATTGAGGTAAATTCAAGCTGCCAGGCACCTTTAGTAGCTTTACTTTCATAACAGCAGAGGTACCCAGCGTATACAGTGTACGTTCTTACAGTACACACAGGGCACGTTCAGCTTCATTAACAGATATCAAAGTTACCAGGATTATAGTTTAGTACGCCAGACGCGCGTTTCGTCTACATAAGATTCAACAGTGACGCTCATATCAAAATACTTATAAAGCCAAACAAGTACAACAATGAAGAGCATTGGGTATCCAAAAAAATTTCCAAAAAGTGGTGCCAAATACGGCTAAGGTAATCTATAAAATTGAGAATGGAAATGGGGAATGTGCCAAAGAAACAACAACCCGACCATAGAAAAAAACAACAGCAGAAGGTCACCAACAGGTCTTCAATGTAGCGAGAAATTCCCGCACCCGAAGGCGTCCTTCAGCTGGCCCCTAATGCCTGGGATAAGAACATCCTTAGTTTTTTCGAAAAATTCCAAGTTTTGTAAAACCATATTTCGTTGAGAAAATATTGACCTGTATAAATTGTATTATAGGATTACCGTATCTGGAAGCTTTACTTATACTTGCAGGTAACATTTTAAAGAGAGACGAAGTATACCTAAGGAACAATTTAACTCAAAAGGATTACATGAAAACCCGCATGCTTTTAAGATAGATAATTAGTTGCTTTACAAGATTTTCTGTAATCTCGATATTAATTCAACATTCCAGCTGAATATTGCGTCTTTTTACCACAGAACACCTCAGAATACCACACAACATCTAATTATAAAATATTTCAGACATAATTACTGTTGTTATTGACCTCAGCTTTACGGGTGAACCTTTTTTTTATTATTCCCGATTATCGGATACTGTATTGATAGATAAATCCAGTAAACATGTATGTCACTCAAATCTACATTAATTGCTGTAATAAACATGTGTTTAACAATATATCCTTCTATTTACTCTTAGATTTTGGAATTTTTGTTCACTGTCCACAAAACATTACACTAGGAATAGGGAAGAGCTCGTTCTTTTTGGCTAACAATTCGGGAGGTATTTAAAGGAAATGATATCAATTTTGTTCGTTCAAGGATTAAACATTAAACAATCTATAAAGCCAGAATAATGTTAGATACGTGGGGTGCTGCTAACAAGGTTTACTGGATTAATCTATCAATATTGATCTTTTTGTTAGTTGTTTTCTTAGCTTCGTATCAATCAAATAAGTTAACCCCTTTCAAACTGGTATTTACAGATATGTCTTGATTAATAGAAAATAAATGATATGTGGTATCCATCCAGGACACAAACTCGGAACAAGCACAGCAATATAAACGAAAAGTAAAGAAACATCATTTTTAATGATGTTAACACCTCTGACACATGTAAGGGGTGGGTTGGCATCCGCAAACATAATAACCCCTGCTTAGTTGGTGTGTGCCTGTACCAAAAGCATGTGCTTGAGTTTCATTGATTGTCGTTTGTTTCTGTATATTATACCTGCTTTTCGTTAAAAAATAATTTGTAGTTTAATAATGACAAGCGTTGGTTTTGTTGTTTGAAGTTTTTTACGTTTTTCATGTCGGATCCTTTTATAGCTTGCAATGCTGTTTGATTATTTCTCATTGTTGAATGCCGAGTTACCTATATATGCTAACATCTATGTCATCTTGTTTCTGGTGGATAGTTACCTCATTGGTATTCATATGATATCTTCTTACTTTTATGTTATAAGTATCGGATTATTTAGCTAATTTTCTGGACCGTTGCAAAATATTTACCACAACTAAGGTTTTGAACATTTTCCAACCCTATTCTCAAGCATCGATCAAATGTCAACTATTTACCATTTATTGTCAGAATATTGTGATAATAATATGTTCATAGCGCTGTCATTTGTAATGTTACTTTGGATGTTAGCAAACGGAGTTTGTTCCTCAATTTGTTTATTCAAATTTGCTTTTTTAAAGGATTGCATTTATTTCTTTTCAAGGTTTATAGTCAGATCTTGAAATTTTGAAACTCAATCGGAAAAGTTCGGATTGTCATTGTTTTTTTTTAAATTGTCCGTTTTTTTTAAATTTTAAATTATAAAGAAACTAAGGTTTCAACTCCCTTAGGCAAAGTTGACCTAAGATTAATTTGACTATTTGTTTAAGGTATTTTGGTCATATAGCTTTTCAATTGTTTCGGTACTTATACTTCCTTCCTCGGATTTCAAGTATTTGGCTTCGAGCGTTCATGATTAATCCTAAAAGGTTAAAGGTAATCCTGAAATAATTTTTTCATGATATATCTGAATGACATATCTGAATGTGAAATAAAATAATCTTGCTTCTTTGATTTTTCTTGGTTTTGACAAGTGTCGAGAGGAACTCATATCATTCATATGAAAATAAAAAGAGGTCGGTAAGGCGAGGCACACAGTTCGTTACCAGAGGAATGCCGAGAATGTGTTGAAAAAATATATTCAAATTCAAAAAATATGTTGTCAATAAGAAACTCAAGAATAGTGATCACTTGTACATATGTGTATCATGCTTTACCTTATTGTTCACTATTAACAAAATATGCCGTATGGTATCTCAACGTAATAAATTTATAGCGTATGCTTCCATTTTTATGTTGAAAATATTGTGGATTATTTATCAGACGATTATTCAATTTTACCATTCAAACAGAATACCATCGGTCTGATATATATAGAAAACGAGAAATACTTGTGAGCCAAATCAACAAACGACAACCACTGAACATAAGGTTCCTGGCTTAGGACAGGTGCAAATGAACACAGCGTGTTAAAACGTTTAAATAGGTAAATACATTCACCCTTATCAGATATAATAGTGTAACATCACAATATAGAATGAAACTTTATAAAATATCAATTGAAATGGCTTAACTCAACCAAAAAACATATTAACACAAGAAAACATATATATAATTGTGTATAATTCGGAGTTTAGTATGACGTCCATTATCACTGTATTAGTATACATATTTTTAGGGGCCAGCTAAAGGACGCCCAGAGGCGGATTTAGGGGGGGGCAGGGGGCCCGGCCCCCCCTTTTTGAGAAAAAATTTGGTTGCTTATATAGGGAATCACTGAAGCGTGACTGGAGCGGGCCCCCTCTTAGGTCAGTCAGTGGGCCCCCACTTATGAAAATTTCTGGATCCGCCACTGACGCCTACAGGTGCAGGAGTTTCTCGCTACATTGAAGACCCTTTGGTGGCCTTCGGCTGTTGTCTGCTCTATGGTCGTGTTGTTGATGCTTTGACACATTCCCTATTTCCTTTCTCAATTTTATATACTGAACGATTAATATGATCTATGGCACAAAGTAAATACAAAATCAATAACATAAGGGGTGATATGTCAACAATATGAGAAAAAAGAACTATAACCTTGGACAAAAGGCTGCAAAATTAAATAATGTACATAGGTAAATGAAAATAATGTTGTTGTAAGTTATACAGTAATGGATTACGGAAATATATTTTACAAAATAAATACTTTTGTTGTTCACAGAACGAAAACAAACTTGAAAATGTATAGTCATACCAAACACTTATGAAAGCTGGTATATATCAAACATATAGATGCGAGATATAAAACTAAATAAAGGCAACAGTAATATATCGCTCTTCGAAATTCATAAATCGATAGAGAAAAAACCCAAATCCGGGCTATAAATTAAAACTGAGGGAAACGCATCAAATATAAGAGGGGAACTACGACACAACAGAAACACAACATTAAAATGTAACAAACACAGAAACGAACTATTAGATAACAATGTCCATTTGCCTGACTTGATACAGGAAATTTTAAGAAAGAAAATGGTGGGTTGAACCTGGTATTGTGGCATGCCAAACCTCCCGCTTTTATGGCAATGTGTAATATAATATTAAAATGACAACATTACATGGTTACAATACAAATAATGGGAGAACATATAGGACGGAGAAACACACGAATAATAGCTAACAAAAGGTACCAGATTTAAAATTTAATACGCCAGATTGTCCGAGACCACAATTGTCCCTTGATTTTCGTTGTTCACAAATATAGTCCCTAGTGTTGACAGTGGGTTACTTGCCATTAATTTTTATTCCCCTTCCAAATTTATTTCTCTATGTTTAATGCCTCAAATTGCAAGTAGGGGGGTTGAATTACACTGTAAAACAAATTGGGTCCAGAATTTTAAAGGAAAGTACTGATTTGGTCCAGCTGAAAAAGGTTAAAAAATAGCACTTCGGAAGGTGTCAAAAGATTTCAAGACGCCCTTAACATAAAATTGTCCATATTTTGAGTTGGAGCCAATGATATGATTTGTCCCAAAAGTAGTACAACACACTGTAAAAGATTCTTTGAGAAAGCGCAGGTGGGATTTGTTTTTTATTTTCATTTCTGTTCTAAAATAAATGCACTACGAAATAATTGTGGTCTCGGACCAGACGTGCGTTTCGTTCATACAAGACTAACCAGTGACGCCGAGATGAAAAAAGTTCTAAAAAGAACAAAGTTGAAGACCACAGAGGACCTAAAGTTCCAAAACATTAATACCAATACAGTTAGGGTTTTCTGCCTGGGTTAAGAGAGCATCTTATTATTTAGAATAATTCATACTTTTGCAAACAGTAAATTTTATAAAATGACTATAGAATAGATGTACATGATAAAACTGAAGTGGTGAATAACTACAGAAAAAAAAAAACCGGATACATAACATAAAACAACCTAAACTAGCAAATGAAAATACAGAGCCCAGTTAGACAAAGCCGTCAACACATTTAAATTTCTAAAGTGACGTCACATTTAAATTTCAAAAGTGGCTTCACATATGAATTTCGAAAGTGATGTCACATGTCAATAAGTCAACATTAAATAATGAAATCTTTACAAATTGTATCAACAGGTCAATGTGTATCAAATAACCTTTCCAGAAAAAAAGTTAGCTGTTTTTTTTTTTGTTAAATATAAAAAAAAAGTAATGGTTTTGCATGTGATATTTGCGACGCTAGGCACTATATGTCAAATTATATAGAACGTAACGTTAAAACGAATGTTTATATTATATAGTATTTTTTGTCCTATAATAATTTGAACCCTCTAAAAATTGTATTATATGACTTATCATACGTGTAACAAAAATGTAAAAACGGCGTTTTGTGACATTTTGACTCAACAAAAACGAAAAGATCGTATTTATTTTCTTTTTGATATTTTCCCTTGAAACTTCCACATATTTTGTTTACGTACACTTAAAAAAACATCTTTTCACGTTTAATAAAAAAAATCGGATCGTAGAAAAGACTGTAAATGTCTACTGTTTTTGATAACACACAAAAAAAATATGCGGAAACGTCAAAAAACGGCGATTGTGACATGTTAATGGATTTGATAAAATTAACAATTTAGGACATAATTTAAGCAATATTTAATAATTTTTTTGTCTAATTTTGACACGGGAAGGGTGGATATGTAAATTGGGGTTTTTGTTTGTAGCATTCGTTCTAATTTTTAAGAGCTCTATATCAAATGAGAGATTTGGGTTTTGTGCCAGAAATAAAAATTTCAAATAATCATAAAGTTTTGCCACGATCTCTTGAAATGTGGTGACAAAACTTTTTATCTTGTTTCCTTGTCATATACAGAAAAAATGGTATTTTTTGAATAACCTATTTGATTTACTCTTTAATATCACTCTTAACTTATCCCCTATCCATATTTTATTTATGACTATTTTTGACTTTTTACAAAACAAAATGAACTTTTTGTCGTGACAGACGCGTCCATTTAAAGATGACGTAACATACATTATTAACACCAAAGACTGCTCTTTCCAGGTATACAACTTTTTTCTAATAAGTGTAAACACAGACACGAATATAGCTTCAAATCAACGCTGGTCACATGTTGCGGTGTTACTTGTCCACACGCGCAATATCAGTGTTAATACAGATCATTCGATTAATGACGAAAAAAGTAATGATTTTGAGGCATATTCTATTTCTACTTTTAATTGTGCACATTTTCATAAAATCGTTTATAAAGTTCAATTTCGAATCGTCAGACAATTACAATTAAGGCGAACTGGAAAGCAAAACGCCGTTTTATCACCACACCGTACACTTATGATTTATTCTTTATCAAAATAATTTATATCGTTGTAAATGAGTCAAGCATGATGTAATATGGTTTATTTGATAACATATATTGATTACTTCATTTCTAAAGAAATAAAAGAAAATCATTGTTTAAAAAACTTGTTTGACATGCATTCAATCTAAAATTAAATTCACAGACATCCGTGTACTTTACTTGACAAACGTAGTAATTTAAAAATATTAAAGGGTTGATCTTGGGGGTAACACAACTCAACTGATTTTGAGGAATTTGTATGTTTTCCAATTATAATGGTAATGTTTTAATAATTGAGTCCTCTGACAAATAAGGATAATTTGATAATACACAATATAAATTGAATCAAGTTGTAGCTAATGATAACGACTGTCTGTAAAAGATAGTATTCATATAAAATAAACCAATGCAGGTCCAATACAGGTCTCGTCAAATGACCCATTTCCGATTAATTTTAATGTTATTTCGGGTCTGGCGGAGGGATGACTTGATGGAAACATGTGTTAAATTCCGTAACACACCGCTACATCATGACAGTGTAGTCCAAATAATTATTACGTCTTGGAAGGCTATTTTATTTTTTGCGCAGAAAAGCATCATATCGAAAAAAAAGAATAGCGTTGCAAGATATTTTTATTATGCGGGCCAGATACAAATAAGTTTTTGATGACAAAAAGGGTCCAGTTCTTAGGTCATTTTTCAGAGGAGAAAATATTCCGATTATTTGAAACACATATAGGCGTTGCTACAGATCCGTTTTAAAAGCAGGTGTATTTATGAGAATATGTTGTTTGAGTTCCGATGATATTCTCTTCATCCAATTCACAATTTTTAATAGGTAAACCATTATAATGTTAATGTGACCTGTTGATCGAGAGAGTGTAGACAGCAACCAAGAATTTGAGCTGGTTCTACTAGATGCAAAGTCTGCATTTGATGTAGTGGTACACAGTCACCTCATGCGACAACTCTTTCATTGCGGTATCGACGACACTCTCTGGAGGATAATACAGAATATGCACTGGCAATCAACTAGTGCCATCAAATGGGAAGGAATGATTGCTGACGAGTTTCCAGTGAGCCAAGGTGTGTGCCAAGGAGGAATCCTCAGCACTGATTTATACAAGGTCTATGTTAACCCTCTACTGAATAGATTACAGCAATCAGGCCTGGGATGCAAAATTGGGAATGTCCTTTGCAATACTACAGCATGTGCAGACGACATAGCGTTATTGGGAAACAGACCACCTGATATGCAGGTACAAATAAATATATCTGCCGACTACGCAGGAATGGAAGGCTATAAGCTCCAACCCCAGAAGAGTGTGGCAATACATATCCAACCTAAACCAGTCAAGAACAGTTGTGAACCAGAACAATACCAGCTAGGAAAAGATCCAATGCCAACTGTCACAAAATCAACCCATCTTGGTATAATAAGAACACCATTAATGAGACAAAACATGTTGAAGAAAATGTCAAGAAAGCAAGAAGAAGCGCATATGCCTTGTTCGGAAGTGAATTCCATGGAGAAAACGGACTAGATCCTGAAAGCTTAATTCATCTATATAAGACTTACATATCACCAGTACTACTCTACGGGATTGAGCTTTTGACACCAAAATCAGCACACTTGGAAACCTTAGAGAAGTTCCAGAAAAAGATGCTCAAACAAATTCTCTCAGTCTCCATGAGTACTCCTGATCCAGCAGTCTACATCCTAACAGGTATCCTACCAGTTGAGGCACAAATCCATACCAAAATGATGACATTCTTCTGTAGCATATGTCAGCAAGCAGACAATAGTGTTGAAAAACAGCTTGGTAAACGACAACTAACTGTAAAATCCTCGGGAAGCCACAGCTGGTATATTGAAGTACAGAGGGTCATGTTCAAATACAACCTCGGCAGGGCCATGGATATGCTAGATAATGCAGATGTGACTAAAACCATTGTCAATCAAATAAAAAAACCAATTGCTAACGACTGGGTCAACGAAATATCAGTTATTGCCAACCTGTACCAAGGGCTAAAATACCTTCAAACAGACAACTTCATGGCAGGCAGAATCCACAACATACTGAAGATAAAAAGATACACAAACAGAGACCGTTTTAGAATTCCAATCAAAGTAAAACTCCTCACTGGAACGTACTCACTGCAGCCCCTGAGATTTAAAATCTACAAAGAAGGAAACCAGGAGATATGTAACGCCTGCAGTCAGGAAGTGGAAACTGTTGAACATCTATTGATCAAATGTGAAGCTTGGGGTAACATTAGAAGGCCTGTAATTAAAGAGATAGAGAATATACTAACAAACAACAGCAAAATAGAGTGGGAGTCTCTAAATGAAGGGACCAAAATACAGATATTGATGGACATAACCATGGTACAACGACAACTTCGTCTGAACAGTGAAGAAGTCTAAAAGATAGAACACCAAGCAAAACGTCTCATATTCCTTATACACAGCGCCAGATGTAAACTCCTACTTCAACCATAGCTGATTGGAAGATGCCTTGGTCAGGGTCTATGGTAAGGTGGGGTCTGGGTGTGTAGGGCAGCCAATTCCAAATAGGTCGAGCTCACTGTATAACATCATATAAATTTCAAACACTTCGGAGTTCCTGGGTGTATTTTGCCCATACGTGCAAAGAACATTATGCAGAATGCTGCAACAGATACGTAATATGGCTGTGCCCGTGCCAATATAGATGTGCGATAAAATCTTTTACCTTTTAAAGACAAGCTTTAGAACTATGTAAACAAACATATGACACTTGCCATTACATATACAATGCGTGCCTAGATCGTAAACGTCGCACAAAGTGCTAATATATAGATACGACGAAATCTTAGATTTTATGATGTGAAAAGACAATTTCTATGCGTGGATTAAGTTTTTAGACAATATGAATGTTTTATTCAATTTTAAATTAATGAAAAGAAAATAAAGTGTTTTTAGCTTCTTTTAGATCCTTAGTCCATATTACGAAAGGCGACCTAATTTAGATTTAACTGCTGCAAGTCTGTTATTCTTTTTACCAGTGCGAATGTGATTGAAGTAATTTATTTTACAACATTTATCTTTTAAGAATTAACTATTTTACTACGTAAACATATATAATCCCCCTGTATGTATGTCCGGTAACTAGCCTTACAATTTTAAACGCAACTAAGAATACATACAAGATACATGTGCAACTACAAAAGTGATCCTGTATATATTGGTGGAGGATAGCATTATTCAAAATATAGTGTACATATATTCCTACATTTATGGTGGTGGGTAGTGTTCTACATGCCTTAACGGTGTGGTTGTCCTACAACGGATGTGAAGATTTGGAAGAAGAAGAACAAGATACAATTTATAATGTTTTTAGTTATTTAATGTTTACTTATTTAGTGTTATATCTCGTATCTGTATTTTTGATATATACCAGCTTTGATAAGTGTTTGGTATGACTATAAATTTTACGTCTGTTCTCGTACTATGAACAACAAATATTTTTATTTACCTGTTAACATTATTTAATTTGGCGGCATTTTGTCCAAGGTTATAGTTGTTTTTATGATATTGATTGACATCTCACCCCCTTTTTTTTATTGATTTTGTATTTACAATGTGTCATAGATCATATTTATCTTTCAGTATATAGATAGATATAGGAAGATGTGGTGTGAGTGCCAATGAGACAACTCTCCTTCCAAATAACAATTTATAAAAGTTTATGTTAATATGTGTTAATATGTGTAGTTTATCCATTCCCGATAGTTTATAGTATATCCTTCTATATAATAATTGTGATGTTACACTATTATTTCAGGTTATGGGGAAGGTTGGTATATATTAAAAACGTTTTAACAAGCTGAATATATATGCACCGGTCCTAAGACAAGTATTGTATGTTCATTAGATGTCGTTTGTTGATGTGATTCACAAGTGTTTCTCGTTTCTTGTTTTTTTATATAAAATTTGGCCGTTGGTTTTCCTGTTTAAATGGTGAAAAATCGTCTGAAATAAATAATCCACAATGCTTTTCGTCATTAAAATGGAAGCATGTGCTTAAAGTTTATACTTTGTGAAACAATACGGCATATTTTGTTAATAGTGAAAAAGGTAAAACATGATAAACAGAGGGGAAAGTAATCACTATTCTGGAGTTTTTTATTGACAACATAATTGTTGAAATTGAAGGTAAAATTGAGAATGAAAATGGGGAATGTGTCAAGGAGACAACAACCCGACCATAGAAAAAACAACAGCTGAAGGTCACCAACAGGTCTTTAATGCAGGGCGGAATTCCCGCACCCTGAGGCGTCATTCAGCTGGCCCCTAAACAAATATATGTACTAGTTCAGTGATAATGAACTTTTTTAGCAATTAAGATTTTGTACGGTACGTCTAAACACTGATAAGGAGTCCTTAATGCACTAGGGCTATAAAATGCCACTAAGGACTAGAAGGAGTGCTGTTATACGTAATATTTTTACATATTATGGTAGAGATAGATATTTAATGCATAAATTTCAAATTTTATAGAAAAAATATCATAAATAAATAAGATATTCTACATTATTTAGACACGTGCCTGTTTTTCTTTGATATGCCGAAAATCAATGAACCGATTGACACGTGCCAAATAACATAACAACAGTTACTGATTAAACAATCATGATCTTTTAATTTTAAGTAATTAACAATTGTATCGAGAAGATTGATGATTAATATTTATAACTAATTGTTCTTATTTAAAATGACCAAAAGGCCAAATAATGTTTCTCTTGTTTTATTTATTTCTTGACATATTTGCCATAGGTGCAAGACTTTGATGTGCACCAACTAATAATTTAGAGTGTGGTCAGCTTGTTTAGATGTTTATGTAAGAGGCACGAAGACAAAAAAGCAATAAATATATTTATAAGTGTTTTATTTTTATTTTAAATCAGACAAAGATGCGTGCATATACAAATGGTTTCACTACAAATATGAGTAAATTCCGGAGAAAAAAAAAGCTATAAATCATGATGACTACTTTTCCACTTTTTTATTAATGCTTTATGAAATAAATAAAGAAATAAATAAATATTTAATTTTATTATATATAGTACGAATTACGATTGAATTGGAAAAAAATCATGTGGTGTCCTTGGGGTTTATCAAAACCACTAGTTTTCAACCAGTTTGATATCTGTTTACAGATGCTTCATATAGTACTTTACTCACTGTTGAAGGCCGTAGGGTCACTTATGGTTATTTATTTCTGTATCATTTTGTCTCTTGTGCATATTGAACTCGTTTTTGTCCAGAAATATATTGCTCAAATGTGTTTTTCATGTGATAATAAATTTAGAAAATGCA